>NW_026110058.1:0-3000 GCF_013377495.2 Cygnus atratus | reverse complement strand
AAGGGTGGTGGGTCAGGGCCTCATGGCCAGGACACATCCCACCTCCCCAGCAGGAGCAGGGCAGTGGGGCAGCCCCAGCCCTGGGTGTCAGGCATCTCCCTGGGGACAGACTGAGGCTGGGACACGAGCCTGCTGCAGGAGGTTGGTGCAGGATTAATAAAATCATGGCCAGGCGTACGCACAGCTGCAACCTTCTGAGGCTGGAGTACTCATCCTTCCTCGTTAACAGAACAAATCACCTTAGGTGCCCAGGGTGTGCTTTGCATTGTCAGAGGACGCCTGGTCTAGAGACGTCCCAGCCTTGCTCACGTGCCTAGGCACAAGAACTTACCCTGGCTATGTAATCAGATCTATTTATTTCTGCTGACCGATATTGGACAAACAAATCTGCTTGTTACTTATCAGAGTTATGAAATGGTAAGTGGCAAGCACCAAAATCCTAGTAAAGCAAAGGGATAACTCGTTGCCTTGATATTATTACCAAACAATAAAAATGAGTGAGCAAAGCATGCAAGTTTCCATCTGAACTTACATGATTACAAAATTTTTGATGATCTTCCTGTCACCCTTGCTTACAAGAGGTACTAGTTTCTTTTAGCAATACCTCCAGAATACTCATTCGATGTTTTATTCTTAATTTGATTTTAAAGCAAACAGCTCATGGTAAACTTACATACCAAGGCTTCAATTAAAGCTAAGTGTCCATTCAGATTATAAAATTTGTTAAAGCCCAATTCATTTGGGTTGGATGACAGTGTCCTAAGTTAAAATGATATATAATGCCTCAAATGTGTTTTGGGAGACTGCAACCGGTGTACATGAATGCCAAAACAATTCCATATTATTACATTTTTACAGTTGTATCAAAACCAAATGATTTGTGTAGCTAAAGATGTAATAACACATTAAAAAAAGCAAATGCAATCTCTAGTCATAGGATGTGAGAGCACAGTTAATGGTCAGTATTAACAGCACCAGTGTGATGGGAAAGCAGGGGAAAAGCTTCAGCTTTAAAGGTCCCTTCCAACTGAACTATTCTAAAAGATCACCTAGTCCAACTGCCTGACCACTTTAGGGCTAACCAAAAGGTAAAGCACGTTGTACAGTTTGCCCAGAGAGATCGTGGAGTCTCCCACCTTGGCAGTATTCTAAAGCCATCTTGACATGGTACTGGGCAACTGACTCTAGGTGGCCCTGCTCGAGGAGGACGCTCACAGACAAAGCAGTTTGTTCAAGCAAGGCATTTATTGCCGAGGCCAAAGCTCCCAATGGAACGGACCCTCCAAGGGGACGGGCAGTGCCTGCCCAGTTGGTATCAGCAGTCTCTGCGTCAAACGTCCATGAAGCAGTCTCTTGAGCTGCATGAGGTCTGGCTCCCCCCAGAGTGGTAAGAGTTGATCACCCGCTGTCAGCAGAGTGCCCTGTCTGTGCACGAAGGCCTCTTTCAGCGTCCATAGATCATCAGTCTTGTGAGCCGATTGCGCAGCTCCTGGAACTCTTCCAGCGCGTGGGTGTAGGCATGCGTGTCCTGCTCCAGGATGCTCGAAAAGGTTGACTGGGCCAGAAAATTGGAAGGCTGGTGGCAGGACAATCACATCGGGCACCATCTCGTTGCCAAAGAAGAAGTGGTTGAGGCGTTTCTCTTCCAGGCAGCAGTGCAGGTACCGAATGATATCATCCAGCCGCAGCAGAAAATCCTCCCTGTGCCACATTTCCAAGGAGATGGTGGTCAGGAGGTGCATGACAACAGTCTTGATGACATAAGTGGAAATGCTTGTGCCCACCAGCATACGGGCGCAGATCTGCATGCACTTGAGGTGTAAGCTGTAGAACCAGGCTTCGGCGTTTATGTGCTGGAAGAACTTCCTCTCTGCAACAGCACAGCTCTGTGGCCATGTTGTGCTGCGGGTAAAGATGGCCTCCGTCCTCTGGCTGCTCAGGAAGATGTCTGAATTGCCTTGCTGAACCCCAAATATTATCTCAATGGTGAGGTTTCTCTTGGTAGCATTTGTCATCTGGAACTTGCAGGAGCGGCTGGAAGGTAGCACTTTTACATTGTAAATGTGCGACTGAGGCATAACCACCCAGGCTGTTTTCACGAAGTTCTGGAACCACCTTGCAGTCTTCTCCGCATCTAGGTAGGAGTCGGTGCAGAGGGTGTCTAGGAGGCTCGGCTCCTGATTTTTCAGCTCATCCTCAGAATGGTGGAGGAAGCACAGCATGTCCTCAAAGGCCTGCTCCCTCGCGCACGTGCACTCCAGCTCGACACGGATAGAGGAGTTCCTCGCCAGCATATCGTCCTCATTGCCCAGCTCCAGGTGGAAGGAGTGCCCACGGGGGGCCGTCATGGGCATAAGTAGGCGGTAGACAGTGTCATTCTCACGGGGACTCCAACCTTCAAAGGCACTGCCCACTCCGATGGCTGACTGCAGCTCCGGAAAGAAAGTCTCTTGAAAGACCGAGCTGTAGACATTCAGGAGGTCTTCCACCACCTCCACCACCTGATAGCATCTGATGATTGGATTTGGAAGTGGCCAGTAGATGCGCTGACTTACATAATCAGCCAGATCAGTCTGCATTATTGGGGTTTGGTCGTGGTCTTTCTTGCTCTTCCTCCTCTTCTTCGCTACTGGAGCTCTCATCTTCTTCGCTACTGGAGCTCTCCTCCTCACTGCTGCTGTCAGGCTCTCGGATCCTTCTAAGAAGCCACCAGAGGTACCAGAAGAAAAGGACAAGAACTCCAATGCTGAACCAGAACTGCCAGCGCAGCAACACAGATAAGAGCACGGCTTGCATGCCACCGTGCCTGTGGCGCTCCTGGTCCCTCTTCTCAATTTCCAACAGGAGCTGCATCATGCGCTCCTGCAGCATCTCCGCACGCTGCTGTATGGGCTCATTTGTATCTGCATCTAGTTCATCGCCGACCTTCTGCGGGCCAAAACCCAGGAACGTCAGGATGAAAAAAAGTGCCGAAGCCATGGTCTGAAAGAGGTGAGAGAG
>NW_026110057.1:0-3000 GCF_013377495.2 Cygnus atratus | reverse complement strand
GCAAAAGAATTTGCCTTAGGATAAAGAAAAGGGGGGACTTGAGACAGGGAACAAGATAAAGGATGTTGATTCCTTAGGTCTTAGCTAGCACAATTAACAACCCAAAGATAAGGGAATAAAAGACTGTATGCATAGGTAATGGAACCAGCAAGAACTGTCTTGACTGCTGAAGTCTGTCAAAGACAGGAAAGGTCAGAAGTTTAGCAGCAAGGAAGACTTCTGGCCTTCATCAAGAGACCACCAGAGTATGCCGGACGACCACCCAAGGACTCCAGTACGCATGCGAATAGGGGCGGGAACCTACATTAATGATTCTTCGGAGACCTGATGAATACGCAAGAGACGCATGGGAAATGAAATGAATATGTATTTATCCCACTAATATAAGCACACTGCCAGTAACCCTTGGTGCGCAAGCTAGGTGGAGTTATCCCCCTTGCGCCCGGCATGTGTGCGCAGTGCCAAATAAACATACCTGCTTTATAACTACTCCGAGGTTATAGAGTCTGATTTCCGCAAATCAATGGCTGTGGCAATCTCCTCTCTCTGCTGGTTCTGAGCCTTATCCGCACCCTACACGATATGGGCAAACACTTGAGAGGTCTTCTGTGGCCTCTCTCATTTTTTCACAAATGCTTGTTTTGCTGCAAAATGGCTATAATCACACCACATTTTGCCATGCGCTGGAGCATTACCTGGGCCCTTGCAACCCCCAGCAAAGAAGCCGTGTCTCCTATCAAGTACACTGCTGCTCCCCTCAGAGCTGTGGCGGCCTCTGGGGCCTGTCAGGAATGTCCCAGCCCCCCTCAGGGTCACTGATGGCTGTCAGGAATATCCCTTCTCACATCATGGTCATTGGTGCTTGTCAGGAACATCCCTGTCCACCTCAGGGCCCTTGGTGCCTGTCAGGAATGTCCCTGCTCCACTCAGGGCCATGCAACAGCCTGGCCTGAGCCATCCGTGAGGTGAGTGCAGCAGCAGGTGGAAGGCTGGGATGGGCCAGGGCTGGGGCACAAACGCCTGCCCCCCGAGGGCTTGCTAAGCCTGCAGCCAGGGCCCAGCCGCTCAGGGCAGGGCTCGTGGCTGTCACCGCCAGTACTGGCCACAGTCCCTGCTGCCTCCCAGCTCCCTCGCCCCCTCTCCTACCTGACCCCAGGGGCCTGCGGTTCCTGCCGCAGCTCCCTCAGCCGCCAGCCAGCTACCACCCAGCCCCACTGACCCGCTTCTCTCTCACCTCTTTCAAACCATGGTTCTGTCAATAATCTTCACCCTGACGGTGTTGGGTTTAATCTATAACCTGGAGAATGTGAATGATGAACAAGGTGCAGCCACGTGCCAATGCATGCTGCAGTGTACAGAGGAGATGCAAGAGCGCATGACGCAGCTCCTGTTGGAAATTGAGGAGGGGGAGAAGGAGCAGAGCTGGGCGCACATGGGAGCCCTGCTCTTATCTGCGTTGCAGCACTGGCAGTTCTGGGCCTGTGTTGGTGTTGCCCTCCTGTTCTTTTGGAACTTGTGGCTGCTCCTTAGAGATATCCCAGAACATGAAAGCAGCAGTGAGGAGGAGAGCTCCAGCAGTGAAGAAGAGGAGGAAGAGAAAGAAAGAGTACCACCACTCCCCAATGATGCAAGAGATCTGCCTGAATTTGTAGCTCAGCGCATCTACTGGCCACTCCCGGATCCGACCATCAGATGCCCACTGGTGGAGGAGGTTGTGGGAGACCTCCTGCATGTCATTGACTCAGTCATTCTAAATACTTTCTTTCCGAAGCTGCAACGAGCCATCGGAGTGGGCAGTGCCTTTGAAGGTTGGAATCCTCATGGGAATGAGGCTGTCTACTGCCTACTTGTGCCCATGACGGCCCCGCGTGGGCACTCCTTCCACCTGGAGCTGGGCAATGAGGACGATATACTGGCGAGGAACTCCTCTATCTGTGTGGAGCTGGAGTGCACGTGCGCACGGCAGCAGGACTTTGGGGACATGCTGTGCTTCCTCCACCATTCTGAGGATGAGCTGAAAAATCAGGACCCGAGCCTCCTAGACACCCTCTGCACCGATTCCTACCTAGATGCGGAGAAGACTGCAAGGTGGTTCCAGAACTTTGTGAAAACAGCCTGGGTGGTTATCCCTCAGTCGCAGGTTTACAATGTAAATGTGCTGCCCTCCACCCGCACGTGCAAGCTCCAGCTGACAAATGCTGCCAGGAGAAACCTCACCATTGAGATAATATTTGGGGTGCAGCAAGGCGATTCTGAGCAGCCAGAGGGCATAGGCCATCTTTACCCCCAGCATGTTAGGTGCCAACTTTGCCACCCATGCCTTGAAGACAGCTGTCACGCACTTCCTGACCACCATCCCCTTGGCAAGCATGCACAGGAGGGATTTCCAGCCCCACAGCCAGCAATGATTGTGGTGGCTACAAAGACGACTGACAGACATCCTGCTTGCCACAGGCCCCAAAGCTGTGCATGCTGGACATGGAGAAGATGCTGCTCAGTTGCCAGTGGGACGTGCGGTGGGGACCGAGGGTGGGGCGGGGGGGTCCTGTGACGGGGCAGGGGCGCAGGTGACATCAGAGGACGTGTCACAATGGGGGGACTGCTTTTAAGGCAGCCGCAGGCAGCGCTGCTGCATTTTGGCCTGAGCCATCGGTGAGTGCAGTACCAGGGGGAAGACTGGGATGGGCCAGGGCTGGGGCCTGCCCTCCGAGGGCTTGCTAAGCCTGCAGCCAGGGCCCAGCCGCTCAGGGCAGGGCTCGCGGCTGTCACCGCCAGTACTGGCCACAGTCCCTGCTGCCTCCCAGCTCCCTCACCCCCTCTCCTACCTGACCCCAGGGGCCTGCGGCTCCTGCCGTAGCTCCCTCAGCCGCCAGCCAGCTCCCACCCAGCCCCACTGACCTGCTTCTCTCTCACCTCTTTCAGACCATGGTTTTGGCAACTTTCTTCGTCCTGACGTTCCTGGGCTTAATCCAGAGCCCAGCGGAGGTCAGCGATGAATTG
>NW_026110056.1:0-3000 GCF_013377495.2 Cygnus atratus | reverse complement strand
CAGAGTAAGTCTGTTATGGAAGTTTCTGAATCAGAATCTAGTTATTCTGTAACAGAGGCATCTCCTGCTGTGATTTCTGGCAGTCTTGATTCTAATGTATTTCCTGATATTAAGGGAGATAATGCTCCTAAAAGTAGTAAGTTTAGAATTCCTAGCTTGGGTTTCTCAAAGGTTGATATTAGTTCTTCTAAATTTGAGCAGGATTCACCCTTATCAAAGGGGGATGTAACTCTTACTAAGTATCAAATGAATATTGAAGAATCTGAATCAAAAATATCATCTCTTGCTGATATGAATGTTTCAGTAACAGATTTTGAAATTTTGAATGAAGATGGTTCTTGGGAGGAAGGAATTATCAAGCCAGAAATGAAAACAGCAACTGCTGAAATATGTCTTGGACACACAGAATATACAGTTAAAATACCTAAGTTCCGAAAACCAAAATTTGGAATTTCTTGGTCTAAGGGAAAGCCATCAGAAAGTGACATTGTTTCCAAAGTGGAATCTGAAATTGGCAAGGAAAAGATAACATCTGATATGTTTGATATTGATATTGAATATCCATCTCAGATTCCTGATGCAGAATTAGGTGTCAAGTTACAAAAGCCTTCACCTGAATGTGTTACGGATGCAGCAAAGTTGGATGTCAGTCTCCCATCAACAGAAGATACCATGCCAGAATTAGAAATGGAAATCCATGGCCCAAAGTGCAAGACAGAACAGGAATTAATTTCAGGAGAGAAGGACACTGAGGAGAAAGAAAGCAAATTTAAAATGTCAAAATTCAAACTACCTTCATTTAGTTGGTCCCCAAAGAAAGAAGCTATTGCTCCTTCTGAAGCTGAGGGACATCTGGAAGAATCCAATGTGTCTATTTCATCCGGAGACACAGAATCTAAGGTAACACTAATTATCCCTGAGAATCAACACCTTCATATGGAATTGGATACAGCAACAGAAAAAGATGGTGAAAAGGGAAAAAACAAGAAGTCCCAATTTATCATGCCAAAGATCTCACTCCCTAAAGTTAAGGGTCAAAAAGTCCAGGTCTCTCTGCCCATACTAGAAACCGATGTTTGTGATCCCAAACAAGAAAAAGATGGAGATGTTTCAGTACAGGAATCTGAGAAAGAGAGTAGTGGAGAAAGGGCAGAAATGGGTGTAAAAATGCCAAAAGTTAGAGTTCCAACTTTGGAATTTTCCAAATCAGAAGTCAAAGCTCCCAAAATAGAAGTGGATATTAGCATGTCTACAGGTGAGGTCATACTTCCTGTATGTGAACAAGATGGTTTAACATTGAAATCAGCTGTTGATGATGCCAGCCTCTCTACCTCAGATACTAAGATGATAGCTAAAGGCTCCTTTGAGGTGAAGAGTTCTGAGACAAGTGCTGAAAGTGAAATTGATGTGGAGGGTGTAGAAATAAAAGCCGAAGGTTCTGAAGGGAAAACAAAATTGTCTAAATTCCAAATGCCAAAGTTTGGCATGACACATTCTAAAGGGAAAGGGTCAGAAAAGGAGGTCAGCCAATCCAAATCAGAAGCCATAGTTCCCCAACTAAAAGCAACAATAGAAATATCTGATGTTGCCATGGAAGCACTGAATTTGGAGGTGGAATGTGGTGCAGGAACAGAAACATCCAGCCCTAAATTCAAAACAACCAAAACTGACAATAAGGCACCAGAAGTTGATGTTCACCTCCCATCTGGTGACATTTCTATCCCAAAGACAGACAGTGATATTCAGGATTCAGATACAGCACTAAAAATTAAAGAGGAAATAAAGCATGCAGATGGAGATGGAGAAGAGAAAGAAGGACATTTCAAAATGCCAAAATTCAAACTTCCATCCTTCAATTGGTCCCCAAAGAAGGAAACAACTGTTAAGCCGGATTCTGGAGCAATTTTGGAAGATAAACTTGCTGCAAAGTCAGGCAGAATAGACACAGAAGTGGGAGGAACTGCAACTGATGATCAAGGTCCTAAGACAGCCCTTGATCTGGAAATATCTGCAGGAAAAGATGAACAGAAAAGTCCAATTAAAAAGCCTCAGTTTGTCATGCCTAAAATTTCACTTTCCAAGATCAAGGTTCCCAAATCGCAGACACACTCACCAAAAGTTGAAGCTGGTGCTACTATTTCTAAAACACAAAAAGATGGAGATGATTCAATACAGATACCTGATATAGAAAGAAGTCATTCCAAAAGGACAGAAGAAGGGGCACAAATCAGCATAAAACCAGCTGCAGTTAAGATCCCTACGTTGGAGTTTTCCGAAACAGAAATTGGAGCCGCCCAGACTGACAAGGGAGTCATCTCAGCAAAGACTGATGCTGCTGTGCCTGCCTCAGAGAGGAGTTTTCAACAGGTTGTCCTAAAACCAAGTTCTGATGAGGATTTCATTCAAAAAACAGGTATTAAGTACTCCAAAGGAGAAACTGCAATTGAACTGAGGAGCCCTGAAACAGCAACTGAAGGATCATTAGTTATGGATGAAAGAAAGATGAAAGTGGAAGATCCTGATGGGAAGATTAAAATGCCCAAATTCCAGAAGCCAAAGTTTGGTATCTCCCTAACAAAAGGGAAAGGCCCAGAGTCAGAGATCAGCTCTCCAAAAATAGAAGCTGAGCTACCCCAGCTAAAAATGACAACAGAAATTGCTGACATTGCTGTGGGAGTGCCAGCATCAGAATTTACATCTGATACACCAGATCTTGGATTAGGGATTTATGCTTGTAAAGCAAAAACACCTCAAGTTCTGACAGCTGGCATTGAAGCTCCAAAGGTAGACATAAGCCCCAAGTCAGTGTCTAAACCAATGACAGAGGAAGATACTGAGAGCCCTGAGGAGAAAGAAGTCAAATTAAAAGAACATGAAATTAAAGCTGAAGAAGCTCAGAATGAAGAACAACAGGGATGGTTTAAAATGCCAAAATTCAGAATACCTGCATTTGGCCGGACATCCTTAAAGGAAAAAAAAGGTGATGCTGATGTTGAAAGA
>NW_026110055.1:0-3000 GCF_013377495.2 Cygnus atratus | reverse complement strand
GACATAACTGGGCCAGAATGGCAGTTACCGCTCCATCAGGATGACGGGAGACGGACGGACGGGGTGAGACCTCGAGACCCTCGCGCACAGAGGCAGGGGCTGCTGCTCCGTTTGTTCCTTCTCGTATTAAAGCCTGACACACACACCGATGGGACCAGACCACATGCACACTCCCGGGCCTCTCTCCCCTTCAGAACTCAGCTGGAAAACCTGTCAGTGCTCTCCAGGACAGGTAAGATCGCCCCTAATCCACACCCTACCACGCTCTCACAGCGAGCAGCCAGGTGACACGCTCAGGGCCAGGACGGCAGTGACCGCTCCATCAGGACGACGGGACACGGACAGCCTCGGTGAGACGCTAGAGACTCTTGGGCACAGAGGCAGGGGCTGCCCGTGGTCACAGGGGGATGCTGCTCTGTTTGGTGCTTCTCTTTCAGCCAGAATCACACAGCGATGGGACCAGACCACGGCACACTCCTGGCCTCACTGCCCTCGACCACTCAGCTGGAAGGAAGAGCTGCCAACGCTCTCCAGGACAGGTAAGATCGCCCCAACCCACACCCACCACAGACCACAGCAAGCAGCCAGGTGACACGCTCGGGCCAGGACAGCAGTGACCGCTCCATCAGGACGACGGGACACGGACAGCCTCGGTGAGACGCTAGAGACTCTTGGGCACAGAGGCAGGGCCTGCCCGTGGTCACAGGGGGATGCTGCTCCGTTTGGTGCTTCTCTTATTAAAGCCAGACACACACAGCGATGGGACCAGACCATGGCACACTCCTGGCCGCTCTCCCCTTGAGAACTCAGCGTGAAAGGATGCCAACACTCTACACGACAGATAAGCCACCCCCAACCCACAGCCCACCACGGTCTCACAGCATGCCAGAAGATGACATGGTTGGGCTATGAGGGGCATCTCCTGGCCGTCAGGGAGACGTGAGATGGACGGCCTTGGAGTGAGGCTGGGAGAGCCTCACTCAGGGTGCAGGCGCTGACCCTGGCAACGGGCTGGGGCTGCTCTTTTTGGTCATTTTCCTTTCTCACCCCATCACAGAGCCCCGAGCACACCAACGTCTGCCACTGTCCTTTCCCTCCTCTGCCCTCTCCCTCCGCGGCCACTGACCTGAAGGCTGCTGCAGCTTTCTACAACCACCGGCACCGGAGGAGCAGGAAGCACACAAGGACCCCGTCCCTACCCGGCCATGGTCCTACAAGCACACCAGCGGGGACCGCAGCTATGGACAAAGAGAGCTCAGGCACGCCCCCGCGCCACCCCACCCCACCCCACTCCTCTCTCAAACCTTGCTCAAATAAAGGTTCTGATTCACCACCTCATCGGCTGCTTTCTCCTGCCCTTCTTGGGGAAACCTCGGGGGGCTCTGCCTTTTGCAGAAGGAGCGAGTGCACCAGCCTCCGCTTCTTCAGATGCTGGCATCAAGAGAATTTCAAAGCAGATTCAGTGTCCTAATGTAAGACCAGAGTCTGCAGGCGTGGGTCTGGAAACCAGTGTGCTCCCTCTTTCACCAAGGGACCGCATGTGTACAAGGAAGGAACAACATTTAACACAAAACCTCATCTGCTGTGATGGAACTGCTTGAGGAAATTCCCCTTCCTGACATGCACTCCGCGCCCAACGTGCAGCCGCTGGGGGGGCTGCCCCGCTGCTGGAAATCAAAGAGAACCATGCTTTCGACCTGGGAAATTAAGCGCCTCTCGTAGCTTTGCTGCACATTTCTCGCACGCACCAGCCTTGCCACGGCTGGCCATCACAGATCACTTTAGGCCAACTTCTTCCTAGTCAGCTTGGCTACCTCCTGCTTACACACCTGACTGCCAGGAACAAACTGGGACAGATTTAAAACAAAAGCCCAGGGGGCGGCGCTACTTTTGCCCACTCACGCTCCCGACTCTTGTAGGAGGCGCATCCAGAAATGCCCCATGCACTGAAACACAGCCCTGCGCTGGGAGGGAACCCGCAGCTGCAGGCACTCGAGTCAGGGGCCTTTCGGAAGGCCAGAAGGGAAAGGCTGAGGAGATTGGGAAGTTTTGTGTCAACCTCAGCATGGGGAGCAATGGCTCCCCAGCATGCGGAGCGCTCCCAGTTTCGCCGCGGCCCTCTTTCCCCCAAAAGAGCTTTTCAGTGAGGGAGAAAACAGCGTTCCAGCCCCAAACACGCTGACGACCACAAATGGCACCTCACAGAACTAAACCGTGGAATTACTCAAGAAAGATGAACGAGACCCCAGTGCTGCCAATCAAACAATGAAATGCTGCCACGGGGGACTGGGAGCAACAGGTGCTTGTCAAGAACAAATCCTTGGGCTTTCAGGAGACGTCTTTTCTATCACCGCTTCTTTTAGGAGGCTGCAAGATAAAGGAGTGCAAAGCAAATTAACAGACAGCATAAGGCAGTCACTTGACATTCTCCGTATTGATTCCTTTTCATTAGCTCCTAAGCACTCTGTGCTCCCGCAGAGACAGTCTCCTCCTTCCTCGGCTATCTCATCAGAATAAAAATACTTTTAAAGGCTCTGGAGCCGACCCCTGCATACATCTCCAGAACTACACCTTCATGTCACGTCTTTTGCAATCAGCATTTTATACCAATTTGAGGACTGAGAACGGCACGTGACTGGGTTTTCTGCACGCTTCAAACACCTGGGTTGCCTCTTACAAACACTGTCCATTAAACCTGCACTGCAGTCCTTCTGGGCTTCAGAGAGAGGGGCAGAGGAAGCCAATAGATTGGCCAGGAAGATATTTATTGTGCCCAAAATTAGCAAGGGAATTTGGGCATGTCATTGCCTGTCTTCAAGGGTTTGCTTCCTGTTGGCGGAAGGTTTTTCTGGGCACGTCCAGAACCATCTAACGAGTGGATTGCTTTTTGTCAGACAGAAGAGAAGACCTTGGGCTCTGTTGCCCGAGGTAATGTCTGAACTCCACTTCTGTGAATTTGCTTCAGGACCTTGCTGCCTTTAACTGTGGCGCAAATCCTGA
>NW_026110054.1:0-3000 GCF_013377495.2 Cygnus atratus | reverse complement strand
TGCCTTGATCCTCAAATCTGGCCCTGCAGGTCTGAAACCTGCCTCCCCCTGCGGGAGGAGCCCGACTTCACCTTTCTTAGCCTTGGAAGGCAAATTCGATGAGGATGAGCTTGTCTGCTGCTGCTGCGGCTGCTCACAGTCACAGGGCACAGAGAGTTGCTGCGGGCAGGCAGAGCTCGCGACAGACTCTGACTCTGGGGGTGTCAGCTGCCAGCTTTTATAGGGGAGGGCACGGCATCGTCATGGAAACGCATTAGGACAGCATACAGGCTTCGGGAGCCTGGGGGATGGCATCTGGGCTGTTACCTCCTCGGCTAGGTCTGGAGCCGTGGTCTCTGAACTATTTGGATCGTGCACCCCAACCACTAAAAACCTGTAGCGCACTGTCATAGTTTTGGCTGAGCTTTGGTTAATTGTCTTTGTAGATCCTCATATGATGCTTTTTTTTTTGGATTTTAATGAAAATAGTGGTGAGACCACACCGATGGTTTTAGTTGTTTCAGAGCTGTGCTTCTCTCGAGCCAAGGACTTGTCTGCTTCTTATGCTGCTCTGTCAGTGAGGATGTTGGGGCTGCCCAAGTATTTGGGAGGAGGCACAGCCAGGACGCGGGATCTGGACTGACCAAAGAGACATCCCATGTCAAATGGCATGCTCAGCAAGAAAAGGTGGAGTGAAGAAGGGGAAACCAGGCATGTTAGGAGAGATGCCGTTTCCTTCCAAGGGAACCATTACGTGTGTAAGGAAGTAAGCTTCTAGAGTCCTTGAAAAGATGAGTGATGGAGTGATGACCCTGTTTGGAAGTGTGTATCCCTTGGCATAGACAGCTAATCTGGATTTACATTGTAAACTACTTAATGTCATTTGGAGATTTGTCTAAAAGTGTTTGCTTTTTTTGTTTTCCTACTGATGACAATATTGTCAACAATTGGGTCAGTAGAATGCATTTTAATTAATATTTTCAGGCTCAGCACTGAGCAATCAAAAGATAAAAGTCTGAGCTCAAATCCAGGTAGTTCTGACTGAGGCTTGGTATTCCCTGCACTATTGCTGTGTGTGAACATCCCATTTGAACCCATGCAATCGTTGCACTAAATTTATTTATCTTCCCCAACGATATTTTCCGTTGTTAGGGGAAGGTCGTGGAAGCTAGCTGTTGGCTGTACTAGTGCCAGAGATCCCCGAGATCTGCAACCCAGCACTGTGGCACTGCAAGCTGCTTTGCGTTGTGTGATTTTGGGTAAATGCTGCTCTACCCCATGGGAGGAGAGGGCAGCTAGGGGAGCTGGATGTAATCACTGCAGAATCTGAGCCAGTGCTCATACAGATGTGTGTGGGAACTGAAATGCTAGACTTGCGTGTGATGTAAGACTGTGCTCTGCACGCAGAGGCTGTCCTACTCTACTTTTGACTTTGCACTTTTACCTGAAGTAGATTTATGACTTTATCTCATTACGTAAGAACATTGTGGGTGGAAGAATACACTCTTCTTTTGTGGTTTATTGGCCTGCCAAACCTTCCTGAAGGTTCTCATCATCCCCTTCTCACTTACTAGGGACCAGCAGTTTGCACATCCCAAGTGAGATGTATTGCCAGAGTGGTTCCCACTTCACCCCAATTATGCGTTGTAATAAACTTAATTTGCTGCTTTTTAATTTTATTTTTTGTTTCTACATGCACACAACTTTTACTCTTTTGCAACCTATTTTGCATGCTCCTTTCTAGTGTACTGCAGCCTACTCCCTATCCACAGCTCACAGGCTATGAAACGCTTGTCTTGGTACCAGGCAGGGAAGTAACTAGAGAACATGGGTTGTGGGGTTAAGGCTGCATGTAGAAAGTAACTCAACCACCTCCCTTCCTGAGATCTCACAGCTTAACCTTCCTACGGGACATAACCAAAGGCCTACAACCACCTCGTTAGCATTTTAGGTTAAAAGGCTCAACAAACTGCTTTCTCAGAGCAAGAAATAGCAGAATTGGGCTTGGCCTGCCACCAGAGCACTGTGCATTTGCTTGTTGTTCTAGAAGTCAACGTGTTGTGCAGTGCAAACCAGCACCTTGGAGGACGAGCAGCCACCTGCACCGAAAGGTAGCAGCAGGCAAGCAGCTCTTGGCACGTGGAAAGTTAGAAGCGGAAATTAGAGCAGCTTATTTCACCCCCACGCGCAGCATTTTTTACCATCATTTCAGCTGGGGGAGATGACAAACAATCCTTTCATATTCTCCCCCAACCTCTGCCAACCCCCTTGAGGGGGACAGCCCCCGCTGTACTGCCCTCTCTTCCTGAGCGCTGCATGCTTCACCTCCGCTTTCATACCCAGCCAGCTTCCCATGAGGCTCCATTTTCTCCAAATGCTCCTACTCCTGGCAAAGACAATTGTGACCTCTTCATGTTTGTTTGTCCACCAGCTGTTGTTCGTGTACTCACCAAGTAGCAGGCTGCCTTGGACAGGGCTGTTCTCCTTGGGCATAGCCCTACCTGTCCTCTCACAAAAAGGGAACAAGGCATAAGCCATAAAGAACACACAACTAGGTTTATTTTAATTCAAAGGACGAAGGATAATTAGACAGTTAATGTAGGGAAGGGAATGCCAGAGTAAATCATAAGTGTAAATGGGCAGAGGCAAACAGTAAGGCTTTGGCAGGGACACCAAGCTCTCATGCACTAAGTGATTTTGAATAGTGCTAGCTCCTTGAAATCAGCTTTGCAGCACCTCTGAACCCAAACTGGACTGGGTATGGCACCTGGCTCAGAATCACACCTGTAAACAGACATGAAGGAAATGCTTTGAAGTATCAGTGATCCTGAAAAGGTGTTGAAAAGCCCTGGTTCATGTGTCACATACTACCGAGCCCTAGTAAGAAATAGGGGAGGCCCTCTCCTCTTCATCCTCCCCCCAATTATTCTAAGCAAAGCTGAACCACAACAGCTTATCTCAGAGGAGTTGGCTGCTTTTTCTACGTACTTGAAATGTGCAAGTAGTCCCACTCTGCTTACC
>NW_026110053.1:0-3000 GCF_013377495.2 Cygnus atratus | reverse complement strand
GCAGAGCAATGAATGATCTACGACTTTGGAGCTCGGACAGTTCTGCTCACATCCCTGTATTTCAGTTCATGGAAGAAGCACCGTTTCTCTGGAAAACGGGGATATTGGGCTCTGAGGCAGCAGGTTCTCTCGAGTTTCAGAACAACAGAGTGAATTCATCTTGGGTTTTAGCCATGATAGCATATGCACAAGAAAAAAGAAATCTAAAACCTGGTCTTTATTTACAACAGCTAAGGCAAACTGAAATGGCCACCCTCATGAAGACCAGGCTGTTCCAATGGCCTTTCATCAGAAGTCATCCGCTTCTGAAATCAAAGCAGTCTGTCAATTCACCCATCGTCCTTCCACACAGAGAAATTGCTAGGAGCTGCCACATTGAACAGAGAAGCAGCTTAAGAACCAAAGTCCTTGATGCCGCCATTCCTACTCTTCTTCCCTGCACATTCTTCCTCAAACTTGGAAAATAACCACCTAAACTAGTCCCAGTAGTACTTGGTTGGCATTTTGGCACAGCTGAACAAAGGACACCACCATCCATTTCCAGATCTGGACCCGGATGAGCCAAGGGCATGGAAATGTCTAAGTGATTCCAGGACAAGGCCAAAGGAAATATCTTGCCAATACGGGCTTGTTGGGGAGGAGGAGGACTGTGAAACCAGAGGGGGAATGCTTTAGTCCTGCAGAGGTCACAGGAGGACAAGAAAACCAAATAAGCAAAGGCTTTGAGCGGTGAAAACCAGAACGCCCGGGCACTGGGGACAGAGCGAGACAAGATGGAGGACGCAGCCGGGCAGCCTGGTGCTGGTTGCAGCCGGTTCCAGCCGGCTTCCCAACGGTCCCAGGCGGTGCTGCTGCCATGGCGGCTGTTAACAGCCAGGCCAGAGCAAGGCGCGGGCTGAGGCGAGCTGAGGGAAGGTGGCGGGCTCCCGGCGCCCTGTGGAGGAACCCGCGCCAAGGCTCGGGTCCATGGCTCCTGGAGAGCCCAGGCTGGAGCTGAGACAGTGCAAGGAGGAGCCGAGTGGTGGAAAAGGGCTGAGAGGGGCAGGGGGCAGCCCTCCACCCCCGGAGTCCAATGGAATTTTCCGGAATTGTCAGTACTCTGCAGCCTTGGCGGTGGCATTTAGGCACAGCCCATGACAGGAGATGATGCAGAGCAGCAGCGGCCCTGTTTCTGGCCTCAGCCTGGGGAGACGCCAACCCTGTGCCCTCCAGTTGAGGCTGGGGAGCTGGGCTCTGTCCTTGGGTGACAGCATGAAAGTTGGTCAAAGAAACTCTCAAAGACTCAATTTGGAGTTTTAGAAAGCAGGCATTCTTTATTTGCAGCACTGGGTGCACAGGGGATCGCGCCACCTAGTGTGTGTGCCAAATTGTTCACGCTACAGAGGTAATATACATTTGTAAGCATGGAATAAATTTCCAATAAATATCATATTCATACTATTTCCTGTAACTCATTAAAATCTTTAAAGTTCTTTGATGCATCCGCATTTGTTTCCACTCGTGGTCTTTCCGGGAGTCTCTGGTGGTCGTCGGTAGACTTACCATGTTCCTTGGTTGAACCCAGTCCTTGCGCATGCCCAGGCCATCTCCTTCTTTCTGATCTTATTCTCTCAACTTAGGCCTGCACACTGAGCGTAGTCAGTTACACATCCAAGCACACGTGCATAGCATGACTTCCTCACCTAATCTTCCTCTGACACATCCTGCAGGCCTGGGTCATCTTGCCCTCACTTTGAGATAGATACCAGTCTCTATTTTCTTACAGATGAAGCTGGCTAAGTAATACAAAGTTTCTAAACTCCCTGCTCTCCAACCAAACACAGTAAGCTCTGGGCACCCTGCACGCTGCTTTTGCTTGTCCACAGGGGGAGATAGGAGCAGGCTTGCCGCCACAGGCATTGCAGCTCCTAAGGATGAAGGGTGGTAAATCCTTTCTCCTGCTCTAGAAAGTCCTTCGAGCCCCGTGCTGAAAGGCTCCTCGGGCACCCTGGAACTTATGCCTTGATCCTCAAATCTGGCCCTGCAGGTCTGAAACCTGCCTCCCCCTGCGGGAGGAGCCCGACTTCACCTTTCTTAGCCTTGGAAGGCAAATTCGATGAGGATGAGCTTGTCCGCTGCTGCTGCGGCTGCTCACAGTCACAGGGCACAGAGAGTTGCTGCGGGCAGGCAGAGCTCGCGACAGACTCTGACTCTGGGGGTGTCAGCTGCCAGCTTTTATAGGGGAGGGCACAGCATCGTCATGGAAACGCATTAGGACAGCATACAGGCTTCGGGAGCCTGGGGGATGGCATCTGGGCTGTTACCTCCTCGGGCCTCGCCTAGCAGGAATTCCTGCATCTTTTTTCTGGAGTGGTCTGTCATTTGGGGTCTTGGCTGGGGTATTTAGGCACAGCCATGACAAGAGATGATGCAGAGCACCAGCGGCATTGTTTCTGGCCTCAGCCTGGGGAGATGCCAACCCTGTGCCCCCCGGACTGGGGTGTGGAGCTGGGCTCTGTCCTTAGGGACAGATCTCCATCTCCAGGCTGCTCGGCTGTGGGGTGCGAGTGGGTAGGGAAGGCCCTGAGTGCTGTCACAGCGCAGCGCTGAGCTCTGATGGCTCTTTGTGGGCTGGCATCTCTCCTCAGCCAGGAGCTCCGTAGCCTGCAGGTGAGGCATGGTCCTGGTGCAGGGTGAAGGGAGCAATGGGGATGCAAGGCCTATTGGGTTGAAGGCAAGCGGGTGAAAAGGTGCTGGTAGAGCTGGCTGTCTGCATGCCCTTTGGATTGCAGGGCTCTCCTCTTGCGCTCTTTTTGCTGCGGCTTTAAGCTTACAGAGAGAAAAGGAACCTTCCTTACTCACACCCCTCTTCCCCTCCTTCCCGTTCCCCTCCTCACAGCTCAAGGAGAACAAACAAGGTCTTTTGGGGAATCTTTTTTATTCCACTATGAGCGGAGTTGTGTAGATGGAGTGCCGGATTCCAAAAGTGGTTTCAGGTGCCCGGGGCTTGATCAGCGTCAC
>NW_026110052.1:0-3000 GCF_013377495.2 Cygnus atratus | reverse complement strand
CGCGGAACAATGGAGCCCCGTTGAAGCAGGAGAGGAGTCCCGAGGCTACATGACATTGTCTTTCATCCTGAGGATTTTCAGACAGTGGACGAGGGTGGGCAGGGGCTCTGCGCGGTCCCCCTGCGTGTGAGTGGTCGTGAGGTGGAGGTGCTAAAGCCGTGCCGCAGGCGGTGTTATCGTCCGAAGGTGGGAGCTGTTGGAGGTAGCGGTTGCACTCTGCGCATGCTGAGGACGGGGTGTCTGTTGCCCTTGTGCAAAAGGCGAAGCTGTGAGGGGTTGTTTGGGGTGTTGCGGAAGTGAGGAGGAGGTTACTGAGAAGATGGCGGATGGGTGTCGTTTTGTGAGCGTGTTGATCAGAGGTGAAGCGAGAGGAGGGCAGAAGGTTCAGGCGAGTGGTTTGAGGTGGTGGCATTCTGGATGTCTGTGTGTCTGAGGAGAGGGCAAGGAAAGGGTTTCTGCGTTTTTGTGTATGTGCCTTTAGTGAGGGAAGCGCCTGAGGTGTGCGTGGAGGCGTGTTGGTGCTGTAGGGAAGTGTGTATGGAGGAGGAGTTGTAGCAGAGTGGTGCGGCTTAGATCTGGAAGCGGGAGAGGTGTGTGAGGGGCGTGTGAAGGGCGTGTTGCCGGGCAGGTGTCTGTGATTCCTTCGATAGCTCAGCTGGTAGAGCGGAGGACTGTAGGCTCCCATGCACGGCCATCCTTAGGTCGCTGGTTCAACTCCGGCTCGAAGGAGCGCCCTTTTGGCTCTTGTCCAGGGGACGGGCTGGGAGACTGCGAGCAGACGGCTGCTCAGGGGCCGGCCGTGGGCTGGGGAATTAGCTCAAGTGGTAGAGCGCTCGCTTAGCATGTGAGAGGCAGCAGGATCGATGCCCGCATTCTCCAATGCTTTTCCGTCCCCTTGCCTGGACGTCAGGCCTGCGGCAGTTGGGCCGCGTGTCGTCCCTACTGTGGGGCTCTGGAGAACCTGGGCAGCGTCTGTGCTGCTGCGGACCACGACGACATCCAGTCAGCATGCCAGCGAAGGGGAGCATGGGCTGTGATTTAAGGGAACTTATTTTGTCTTTGCATGCACTTGAGTTTATCTGTGTGTGTGTGCCCGTTTTGCTTCTCTGTGTTCAAGAATGACCTTGAGTAAATGCAATAGGGTGAGAAAAAGGCTACCACCAGGATCGTGGTCCTCAGTGAGTTGATCCGTCATAACCTGGAGAGGAGATGTCTTTGTTGTCTTCCATGTCTGTTGGTTGATTTTTTTAATGTAATTTTATCATCCATTTTGTCATGAGTAATACAGGCCTTAGTATTCGTGGGCCTAAGAAGGCATTAATTTTTTTTTATATTTAAGTGTTTTTAGATGCATTGCATTTCAACTTGATATTCCCTGCACTATGATGGTTTCAATAAGATGAATTTTTTTTAGAGGATAATCAGTACAACAGATTCATTTATTTTGTTTATTTAGAAATTTTTTGACTATGGACATTAATATGTATAGAACCCCCTTAATGATTATGTACTGTAGGTTTTTATCATTTTAATAAAATTGTATTTCACTCATGTGTAGTCTCATACACGAATTGTCTCCATTCATTGAAGCAAAATTTGTGAGGTACTTATGATTTTGTCTATCAAAAATGGGTCTTTTCGTACTTCTGAGGAAGACAGGAAATATGCTCTCTGCATACTACTTCACTGTCAGTCTGGAAAGCAGAAGTCAATATGCAGTTTAAGTTATTATGACAAAAATTGTTCTGAAGAGTATTTTTGTAGGAAATTGAAGGTAAACAGATCTCCTTTGAAATTCTGCTGATTAAAAGGCTGTTAGCTCTATCTCCTTGAAAATTTGATTGTGCCAAACTCCAAATGAAAACACAGAGAGGTACCTCTGTCATGTTTATTAAAAAGTAAATTTTGCCCTGGGCTGTGGTAGTATGATTAATACTGACTTAATTAATAATGGCATGAAACTCAGAATCAGGTATTGCTGCTTTTATACCTTGTACTGAAGATTACCCGTTCAGCAGCAGATTTGTGGATTAGCATAAATTAAATGATAATTAAAGCAAATCTGTGACACTGACTCATCATTTTATCTTGCAAATATTTACAGCTATTCCATTAAAAGTGAATCCCTTTGACATTTCCACTTTAGTTAGAAGCAGTCTTTTTTTTACTATAATTACTAATAAAGATGGATAAAGCACCACTGTCAGTTTTACCATAGATCGTTGTGTAAATCATCTGTATTCATGTTCAGCATTAAATAAAGTTAATTTCATTTTACATTCTTCCATGACAACTCTCTCCTTTGGGTACTAAAGAAGGCTTCCTTTCCAGAAACTTAAATGTAAAAGCAACAAGAAAACATGAGTTTTGATACAGATGGTTCCTGCAGCCAGGCTATACTACAGGGACACAGAAGGTGCAAGTCATGAGTGAATGTGATACTGTAATAAATTTATCCTCTAATGCTGTAGTTATGCAACACAGAACTATGCAATATCAATAGTTTTGTTCCTGTTGTGTTAATAGTTGGACCGTTCATTACTGCTACCGCCTACATTGGTCATATGCCTTTTGGGATCAGAAAGAGGGAGAGATGCAATTTATTCAAAAGGACAAAGTCCCAACAAAAATCAAGCTAAACAGTGATATGAAGAGATTTATTTCCTAACATCTTTTCCAGTTCAAATATATTTTTACATTTGATAGCAAGGTGTGTTGAAAAGAAACTGCTAATACAGTGCAACCAACAACATCCATAATGATGCTGTAATAAAAGTTTTACTATATTTATTAAACCTGTAAATACATGCCTGGCATGTTTTGCTGTCAAGAACATCTATTTCACTCATGACATTTAATGTTCTCTCTCTTTTTAATAACAGCAGTACAGATTTAAGAGCAAAAAGACCAATAAAGTCTTCTAGTCTTACTTCTAGGTCTTGTTACATGTCATCATGTTGATAAGTTGTATTTGAGTAAAACTTACTTAAAGTCTTCCTA
>NW_026110051.1:0-199638 GCF_013377495.2 Cygnus atratus | reverse complement strand
GGAGGAGGGTACCCCACAGGCGTTGAGACAAAATATTGCTGTGAAGTGAGCTACTCCACGAGGAACACGGCCAGAGATGATACAAATAAGTTTGATTATTATTTTAAGTGATATATTCTTGTGGTACTTCAAATCTGGCTCTGTTGTTGTGTCAAGGAAGAGACCATTTGTCCTTTCAGCTTGGTGTCAATGGAGGTGATGTCAATGCTGAGTACAAATACCAAATAAGTCTCATGACCAGTAATTTTATCATATCATAAACCAGTGTTACACAGTACAGCAAAATGATAACCTTAAACCAGCCCCAGCAGTGCTGCCCCACCTAGTGGGGGCGTGAGGTCACAGAGAGGCCCTTTGTGACACAGGCCAGTGTCACCTGGCAGTAGCTGGTGCTGGCACAGTGGCCCCGCAGTGTCCGTCAGGACAGCGAGGGGACAGGGCAGGAGCGAGTGGGACTGGCGAGGAGCCCCCGAGTGCAGCCCACGTCTTTCCCCACTGCCCGTGGCAGTCCCGAGCCTGCCCCCTCCTGACCCTCCCTCACCCCTCATCACTCTCAATGGAGGAGAGACCCCCAAGCCACCCCAGGGTGGCCTGGGAAGAGGATGAGAGCTCCCAGGAGAGCAGCTCTCTATTGGAGCCCATCGAGGTGTGCGACATGGAGCTGCTGCAGCCTGGTGAGCGAGGGTCTGCGCTGGGGTGGGCAGGGCTGGGGCCAGCCGCGCCCCCTGCTTGAAGCCAGGGCCCCCTTCCCTTGCTTCATCCTTAAGCCCCTCTCTACAGCAATCCTTGCTCTCCTTCTGTCTTAGATGCTAGCTGGCTACCTGTGTATGAAGAGGAAGAGGAAGCTGTGGACTTCATCGAGGCCTACGTCAGAAACCCGGAAAGGGTAAGAGCAGCCCTTTCCATGGCGGCTGTGCCTGCATGTCCTGGCCGTGCCGCGGCTCTGCTGCCGGGCTGCTGGAGGGCTGCTGGCAGGGCAGAGCTGCTGCCCTCCAGGCGTCCCGCACAGCTCCGCACCCCGCAATGCTGCGGTCCTGCTGGCTGTGGCTCCCCCCCTCACGCTCCCTCTTGCAATCTCTGTGGCTGCCAGGATGAGGTGCAGAAGATGAAGTTCCTGAGGAACATCGTCACCGTGTGCACAACCGCCCAAGAGAAGGGCTTGTTAGAGGGCCTTGACAACTTCTGCCGTGGAAATAAGCTGGCAGAGAACATCCAGGTGAGGGGACGTCTGGCGGGCTGGGGATGGGAGCGAGGCTCCCTGGGCATTGGGCGGGGGTGACTGGGGACAAAATGCATGGACGCCGAGCTGCTCCCAGTGAGACTGTGGATGCTGCTGGGACCTCAGTGTTGGAAGGTGCAGGGGGCACTCTGGGTGCCGGTGCTGGGCTGGGGACACCAGGGCTCCTCTGGTCCTGCCCAGCAGCGCTGGCTTTGCTGGCGCTGAGTATCAACAGCTGCCAGGTCCTATCCCGGTTGTGCTCTGCAGGTGCTGCTGGACGAGGAGCCCAAGGACAAGCTGTGCACAGCGGTGCGGCAGCAAGCCATGCTTGCTGTCTCTGCCTTGAGGTACGTGCCCTGTCCTTGGCTCAGCTGGCATATCCCTAGGGCATGGTCCTGGCAGATCTGACCCTGGCAAGGAGGCATCCACCATCCAGGCAGGGCCTCTGCTCTCCCCTGCTCGGGGCTTGTCCAGAGGACAAAGGGAGCACTGAAGCTTTCTGCTGGGAGGTGTCAGGACCGTCCTCTGGCCCAGGCCAGCCTCATGGAGAAGGACACTGATCCCAGCAGGGCTCCCCATCCCTCCCTTGGAGTTCTGCCTATGGGAGGTCTGTGTCCACCTCCCTTTGTCATGGAGGCACTGCTGCCAGCACCAGTGTCTCTCTCTCTGCAGCATAGTGGAGATGGCGGTGGAGGATGAAATGATGTTTCTGTTACTTGCATCCTTCAAGAGCATCTTCTTCCTTCCTCCGAAAGAGGAACTGGACATTCACCTCTACAGCATGGTATGTGCTGGGTGAGCAACAGGAGCCCCCATATCTCTTTGAGCTACCTCCTGGCTTGCCTGTATTTACAGATGACTGAAGATCCTTGCTGGGCAGGGTCTCAGCCTTGCTTCACCCCATCACGTCCCTCTCACCCTTTCCATCTGCCTGGCTGTATCCAATGCTTGAGGCCTGGTCCGCACACAGCACCTTTTCTGCCCTGAGGCCTCCAGTGGGCAGCGCACAGAGCTGCAGCTGTCCTTCCTTGGCAGTAAGGGATGTGGTGGTTTTGCCCCGCAGGACATCTGAGTTCCACCACAACTGCTCTCTCACCTTCCCTCCCCAAAGGGAAAGGTGGAGAAAATAGGATGGAAAGGGCTCAAGGGTTGAGCTAAGGACAGGGAGATCCCTCAACAACTATCATCAAGGGCAAAACAGGCTCAGAGTAGGGAGATTAATAACACTTATTACCTATTTCTAACAAGCTAGAGCAGTGAGTAACTCAAAAAAAAATGGAAACACCTTCCCCCATCCACCCTCTTCTACGTCCTCCCCCCCAGGAGAACGGGGGAATGAGGGTTGCAGTCAGTCTATAACACTTTGTCTCCACCGCTCCTTCACGGTCCCTCTCTGCCCCTGCTCCGATGTTGGCTCCCTCCCATGGGATGCTGTCCTTCACAAAGTGATCCTGTGTGGGCTTCCCACAGGCAACTGCTCCAATATGGGTCCATACCATGGGGTCCATCTGTCAGGAGCAAACTGTTCCAACATATGTCTCCCATAGGTAGCAGATGCCCCCAGATCAACTGCTCCTGCGTGGGCTCCTCTCCACGGGCTGCAGCTCCGGCCCGGGGCCTGCTCCTGCGGGGGCTCTCCATGGGCCGCAGCCTCCTCCAGGCCACATCCACCTGCTCCACCGCGGGCTCCTCCACGGGCTGCAGTGTGGAGATCTGCTCCATGTGGGTCCCATGGGCTGCAGGGGGACAGCCTGCTCCACCAGGGGCCTCTCCACAGGCCCTGGGGAACTTCAGTTCTTGCACCTGGAGCACCTCCTGCCCTCCTGCTGCCCTGACCTTGGTGTCTGCAGGGCCGCTTCTCACTCCTTGCTCTCCCAGCTGCTCTTGTGCAGCTATATGTATATATATATATATATACTTAATCCACCCTGTCTTAAGAATGCTCTCACAGAGGCATTTCAACGTTGCTTATTAGCCTGGCTCTGGGCAGCGAGGGGGTCCCCTTGGAGCTGGTCGAAACAGGCCCTTATCTAACAAGGGGCTGCTTCTGGATTCTACTCACAGAGGCCACCCCTGCAGCCCCCCAAAACCTTGCTATGTAAACCCAGTACAAGGGGGAGTTCAGCACAGTCTCTTAGAGCTTTGAAGGACCACTGAAAGCCTGCCACCACAACAATTTGTCCTTCTTGCAGACCCTGAAAAGTATGGACAACATGCTGCAGATGTTGCTGATCAGCCCTCCTGCCTCCAGCTTCGAGGAGAATTTGCATAAGATCTTCCAGGTTTGTAATTTTCACAGTGTGGGCTTCACAGTGGCCGTTCCTCACCCTAGAGCGAGGTGACAGGTAATAGTGGAGAGTGCCCCCTGTGCCGTGCACAGAGACCATAGTGCCGGCCGGGAGCGTGCCCAGCACACTCAGGGGAGCCAGGGGCTGCCCACCAAGCTCTTCTAGGGCCCCAGTGTCCCCTGGCTGCTGTCAACGTCCCTTGCCCTCCACAGGTCCTTCCTGTGTCACAGCACAGCTTCCTCCCAGCACTTCTGGGCCTCCTCTGCCCCCAGAGCTCCCCTTGCACCAAAGCGGTGGGAGAATTTGAGCCCTGTCCTTGTGCTCCGCGCTGACAGCACCTGGAGCTGCCATCGCCCTGCTTTCCTGGTCCCCCGTGCTTTCCTTGCCAGGTGTGAATGGGCCATTTCTGCCTGTTGTGGTTTAACCCGGCCGGCAGCCCAGCACCACATAGCGGTTCACTCACCCTCCCCACTCCTTCTTTGGGATGAGGGAGAGAATCAGAAAAAATGAAGCCTGTGGGTTGAGATAAAGCCAGTTTATTAGGACAGAAAAGAAAGGAAAATAATAATGATTATAGTACTACTAATAATACACAATGCAATTGCTCACCACCTGCTGACCGATGCCCAGCCTATCCCCGAGCACCCGGTCCCCCCAACCCAGCCAGCCCCCCCATATAATTGTTCAGCATGACATCAGATGGCATGGAATCCCCCTTTGGCCAGTTCGGGTCAGCTGTCCTGGGTCTGTCCCCTCCCAGCTCCCGCTGCACCCCCAGCCTGCCTGCCGGCAGGACAGAGCGAGAAGCTGAAAAGTCCTTGGCTTAGTGTAAGCACTGCTCTGCGACAATTAAAACATCAGTGTGTTACCAACATTATTCTCACCCTAAATGCAAAACACAGCACCACACCAGCTACCAGGAGGAAAATTAACTCTATCCCAGCTGAAACCAGGACGTTGCTCCAAAAGCCAGCCTTCATGGAGAGGGGACAGGGAACTGTGTTCTGGGGGCGGGAATGGGAAGGAGCTAGGGCTTCCCTGGGATGGCATCTGCCTACTTGCCTGGCTACAGGGTTGGCCTTGGGATTTGTGTGAAGGGACCCCATGGCTCAGTGACCCACTGAGGGCTTTGCTCCAGCTCTGGGAATCCCTAATGAACATTGTGACTCCAGCCAGGAGTTCAGCAGTGCTGCTTCTGCTGGAGCAGTTGTCAGCTCCCAGAGCAGACCAGCAGCTTTGCTTCCTGCAGGTGCTGCTATGCTTTGCGAGCTCTCAGAACAAACTTGTAAAGGAGAGAGCCATGGAAAGGATCTGGAGGCTGTCTGCTTTCATTTCTAGCTGTTCTGATCAGGAGGTAAGGACGCAGGCACCCTCCAGCCAGGCCATCTCCCCTTCCCTGTGTTCCAGAGCAGCCTGCAGCTCAGGGGTGCCTGCGAGGCAAAGCTGGGCACAGGTGGGGGCTGTCAGCACAGCTCTGCCCTGAAGGGAGGGTCTTTCTTCCTCCTTTCCCCTGATCTTCCCTCCCCAGGCGCTGCTCTCTGACTCAATGTGTCATGTCTTCCTTCCTTCCTTCCTTCCTTCCTTCCTTCCTTCCTTCCGTAGCCATTTGGAAAATACCTCCAGCCTCCTCAGAGGACAGCCATCGTCCTCAGGACACTTGAGACCATGAGAGACTGCTGCATCGATAAGAAGCAGCAGTGGGCCAAGTTCATGCTGGAAGTGGCCGTGAGAGACCCTGCCTCTTGGCTGATGGAAGTAAGCAGCCCGTGGCTGGATTGCCCTGCCCTTGAGCCCTTTCAAGCCTTGCTCACATCCTGCCTCGCATACCCAGCAGCAATTTCAGTGGCAGCTGGGCAAGTGGCTGCAGTCCAGTGGCAGCTACATTCTCTTCTGTGTCCCCTCCAGGTGCAAAAGATTCTGAGGTTCCTCCATGAAAACCTAAAAAAGAGCAACAGCACATCTTTACTCCGGCAGAGCTTCTTCTTAGTACTGAGGGCACTGACTAACCAGTTTCCCAGGGAAGCTCTCATAAATGTGCTGACCAGCCTTCCGTCACTTGACAGGTACCAGCCCCAACAGTTCCCTAAGCACGGGGTGGGTCAGGGCCAGGGCTGCAGGATAGCCTGGGACCTGCGGGGCTTGTCTGGGTCGCAGCTCTGTGGGCAGGGCAGCCCTGCCAACAGAGTGTTCTGGGCTTGCAGCACTACGCTGGACATCTGGAAGGCGATGCTTTCCCTTCCAATGACTTCAGGGAAGATCTTGCACGAGCTACAGAACGTTCTCCAGGACAAACGGGTGTGCTGGTCTTTGCACGTCCAGACAGAGCACACCAGCCTTCTTAACTTGGCTGTGAGTAACCAGAGAACACACCTTGCTCCTCTTCAGGGCTGTGTGCTCTCCTCCAGGAAAGAGGCACAGTCCTCTCCCCGCCCCATCTTCCCCAAACGGTCACTTCTTCCAGGACTCATAGACACAGCCCCTTAGGGCCAGCGCCCTAAGAAAAACTGGAAACCTGTGGCAGTGGCAGGGCCAGGGGTATTGTCACAGCAATGGCTGGGCTGGGGCAGAGCCATGGTCCTTTGCACAGTCTGGGCAGGCTGTGAGACCGGGGACAAGTAGCACCTGTAGCCACCTGCTTTCCAGTGCCTGCTTCGTGCCAGTTACATGCTGGTCTGTTGCTCCTCAGAGGCATGGCAGCAAGAGGCTGCGGACAGCCAGAGGGCAGGAGGGAGCAGGCAAAGAAAAGGTGCTGCGTGGTGCCACGCACAGGGCACAGAAGGGGCCCTGTTTTCTTCTGCAGGCACGGCTTGCCCCAGGACGGGCACCTGGAGGGCACCAGGGTGTGTGTCCCTGCACCCTGCCCTGAGCTGCCAGGGGAGCCAGGAGCTGCAGGGTGACGGGCATGCTGCAGGCTCTGCCCATCTCTCACGGCTGTGTTCAGTTCAGATGATGCATCCAACTGAAAAAGTACTAGCGGATTTATGTGACCCAGAAAAGCTGCGGCTGCTTCTGAGTCTTCACAACCTGCAGATTCTCTGGCTGGTGCTCAGAGCCCTCGTCAGGTTGTCGAGAGATCTGAGATGGTGAGCCGGACTTTGCCAAGCAAAGCCCTGTTGGCAGCCTCGTGCTGGGACAGGAGGCAAACGCATGGCTTGTCATTAGCTGGGAGTCAGGAGGTGGGGTGATGGTGGTGGTGGGCCTGGTGTCTGCCTGTGGAACATCCCAGGGAGCTTTCCAAATGGATTCCCTGGGGGACATTTACAAAGGGGGCGACTCAGTGGGGGAAACGGAGCCCTTGCTCTCATCACCTCCCTTCCCCGTGCCCTGCTCTCCCAGCTACTTAATCACCACACTCATGGCCGTTGCCCTGACGGAAGGTTTGTTGGTGAGATTCCCATGGCAGCTGCAAGGAAGTGAGCAGGATGATGGTGCTCTGTAACCAGAGCACCTTGGCTAAGGTGGCCATTTTCTTCACTAAAAAGCAAATGGTGTCTTTCTGTACGGTGAGGGAAGTGCAGGGTCCTGCTGCCAGAAGTCATGGAGACTCTGCAGTATGACAACCGCACATCACTGTGAAGGCCCTGACTATCTTCAAAAATGTGATCGTTCATCTGGAGAAGAAGGAGGCCAGCCCCATCGCTCTGGCACTGGCTGAGAGACTCCTGCCTCTTTTCAACAACGTAAGGCTGCTGTGGGTGACTGAGCCCTGTAGATGGGCACCCCCGCAATGGCACTGCCCTTCAGCCCAGGCCTGTGGGCAGCACTTGGGCAGGGCTTCTCCTCTCTCTGCTCCTCTGGGCTCCTTGGGCTGTCTCTGGCTCTGCAGTCCAACAGGGCTTCTCCCTGTCAGGTTGACAACTCAACACAGTCAAAAGTTCCTGGCTGAGCAGAAAGGCAGAAGCTGAGGAGACAGAGTGTGCCCCAGAAGCCTTATCGAAGGCCAGCCATATATCCTCCTCAGCCCCTTTCCAGGGAGCTATACTTTGACATGGCTGGTGCAGCTAGTAGTAAAAGTGGGCTGGCTTGGAGCACACATCTATGGTACAGGCACCCTGTGCTGAAACCTGTTGCTTTGCCTGTGTGGGCCTCCAGCTCCTTTGATTGAAATACAAGGGCTTCATCCTTCACATTAGCCACCCTACGGCCCTTGCTCCCCATGGGCAGGAGGGGAGGCTGGCAGTTGCTGAAATCCTCCTTTTGTCCTCCCTAACAGGTGTCCAGTGAGGTGCGAGAGTGCTCCTGCTCCTCTTCAAAGACTTGATGGAGTCTGTGGTGTGGTGAAAAAAGGAGCAATGAAGACAGACCGTGGCGCAGGGCCCTTATTCCACTGTTTTTCCGGATGAGTGACGAGGCTGAGAGGTGGCCAAGGTACAGATTCAGACCTGGCCGTTGATGTGGGCACTGGGTGTGCTGGACACCAGAGGGGTATTCTGGGCATGGGGGGGGCAGGGCAGCAGGCAATCAGACACTTTAGATACGTGTGTGCGGTGCCAATCTCCCTGCCTCTGCTTCTCCACAGGCGTCTGCAGCAGTCCTACTTGCCTGTGCAAAGTTCCTGAAGTGGAAACAAGCTTGAGCAGCTGACTCAGACCGAGGACATCTGGAGGATTGGGGAGTACTTGTAAGGAGAACCGCCCAGCCCCAGCCCCAAACGACAAGCCTGCCAACATGCCCAGGCTGCTGCGCCCAGAGCCCACCACTTGCAGCTGCATTGTGGCTCCCTTCCCTTCAAGCACAGGAGCCCCGGGGGGCTCTTCTGCAGGCCCTTGACCCTTCCCTCCCCAGATGCGGGAGGAGACCCTAGCCCATCTGGCCTTGGGCAGCGGGACAGAAGGTCTCCTAACTCTCATCCAAACCTCAGCCCCACAGAGCTTCCTGGCTGGGAGCTGGGGATGGCCCTGGGGGAAAAGGGGGAGGGGGGGTGCTGGCAGGAGGGACTGGTCCGGCTGGCTGGGGAGGGTATGTGAGCCCCGCGCCCTTGTGCTTTCTCCAGCTCAAGCAGAAGAGCAGCAGGGTGGGCGGATACCTGCAGCAGAGCCTGCCATACCTGGAGGACGCTCAGGCCAACTTGCGACAGAAGGCTATCAAATTCATCGGTGAGCCCAGGCCCCGCTTCCCTGTCTGGGCCCTGGCCTGGCAGCAAGGCGCAGCCCTGTGGGCCCTGAAGCCCCTGATTGTACCCCCAGGAGCCCTGTGCCTCCCTCAGCCCCCTGCCCATGCAGGTGGGCCTGGTGTGTGCCTTGCTCAGGTTCCTCCTTGGGCACCGTGCTTGCAGGGGTGCTGGGGGCAGGGGGGGAGGGCACGGCCCTGTCTATACCAGGGGCTGTGATGGATCTGATTGGTGCTCTTTTCCTAGCGTTTGCTGCATTGCATTCCAGGGACCTAGACAAAGAGAAGCTGCAGATGATCATCACCTGTGAGTGAGGGCAGTGCTGGGGGTACTGGGACCAAGTGACAGGGGCCAGAGCCCCTGCAGTCTGCAGCTCTGTGCCTTGTCCTGCTCCAAGGAAATGCTGCAGGGGCAAAGGGACATGCTAGTGACCTGTTCCTGCTGGCCCTAGAAGTATACGATGGGGTTGGCATGGTCCAGAGTGATGATGGATGGTCTCTGTAGGTCAACGGGTTTCATCTCTGCTCTGTGTCTTTCTGTCACAGACCTCCAAATGCATTTGGAATATGACACCCATCCATCGATCCGTCACCTGGCAGCTGGGACCATAGAGATCCTGCAATGTCAAGTACAGCAGCAACCCGCATCAAGATGGGCTAGGTTGGCAGCACTGCGCTGCTGGCCCTGAACAGCCAGGGAGCCACAGAGCTTCCCTGGGGAAGATCTCTCTGAATAAAACTGGAACTACAAGACCAGTCCCTTGGTGTCCTTCTGTATGTCTTATGTGGCAAGGTTTTGATAGGGGGGTTCTGCAGGGGCAGCTTGTGTGAGAAGAGCCCAGGAGATGCCGCAAGGCAAGCGAGAACCATCCCCAGATGGCTCCAGAAAGGACCCGCCGCCAGAGGAGCCCATGGAGGAGCAGGTGGATCTGGCCTGAAGGAGGCTGCAGTCCATGGAGAGGCCCCAGAGAAGCAGACTCTGGAGTGGAGCTGCTGCCTGTGGAGAGCAGCCCACAGCGGAGCGGGAGGCCCGGGCCCCCCTTCGCCATTCTCCTGTGCTGCTTGCGGGAAGGAGGTAGAAGAGTGTGTAAGGGAGGAAGGTGTTTCTAGTTTGCTTTTGATTCTCACTGCTGTAGTTTGTTATTGACAGGGATAAAGAGAACGATGTTTGGGTGCTTCGGGGAGATGTAGTCTCCTCTGATGAGAAGCACTGGTTTACTGGAAACAAGCTCGCTTCTCCCCCTGGGAGGTGCTTGTGGACCACAGGGAAGTGCTGGGGGTCCCAGGAAGATGTCTGGATGCCCCTGGAGGTGCTTGTGTACCTTGAGGAGATGCTACATTGCACAAAGGAGATGCTTGCGTAGCTCCAGAGACATGCCTGGGGGCCCCTGTGTTGTGCTTTCTTGCTCCAAATCTATGCTTGGGGTGCTCTGGGCGATGTTCTTCGTGTGCCTCCAGGAGAAGATGGTGTGCTCCTGGAAGGTGCTTGGATGCCTGAGGAGATGCCAGCATGCCCTGGGAAAATGCCTGTGGTACACCAGGGAGATCCTTGGTCTTCAAGGGAGGTGATTGCGTTCCCCAGCGAGGTGTTTGGCTGTCCCGTGCTGGTTTGCCTTAGGGAGATGCTTGGGTGCTACAAGGATGTTCTTGGGTGCTCCTTTTACACAGTTGGGTGCCCACAGTTGATGCTACTCTTTCCCAGGGAGTGCTTGGGGTCCTCCAAGGAGATGCTTCTTTTCTAAGGGGAGATGCTTTTGGGTAATGCAAAGAGGGGTTGGGATGCAACAGGAGAGATGCCTGAAGGATGTGCTTGGGTGCCCAAGGGAGATGATTTGGTGCTCTAGGTAGAATCCTAACTTCCCCAAGGAGATGTTTTTGTGGTGTGGGAGAATTTTTCAGTGCATCCATAGCGAGCTGCTTGAGTGCTAATAGGAGATGCATGGGTCCACCAGGAAAATGCTTACGTCCCCTGGGGATATGCTTGGGTGCCCTGTGGACATACTTGAATGACCCGGGGAGGGGCTCCTGCACCCCACAGAAGCTCTGGGGTTCCAAGGGAGGTGCTTCCCATGTCCAATGAGATACTTGTGTGCCCCAGGTGGTATTTTGGAGCCCTGGGGAGACGGCTGGATTCTCCAATCAGATGCAGGAGTATCTTGGAGTATGTGAGATGCAGGAGATGCTGGCGTGTCCCTGTGAGATATTTGAGTGCTCCCGGGAGGAGCTTGTGACCCAGAGGCAGGTGGTGGCAGCCTCTAGGGAGGTGCTTAGGTGCCACTTGTGGTGCTTGGGGGTCAATGGGGAAATGCTTGCATACTTCGAGAAGCTCCTTCGGTCCTCCAGGAGGGTGCTTGGATTCCCCAGGGAGATGCTTGTGTACCTAGGGAGATGTTTGACTGACCCAGGGCGATGTATAGGTTTCTCCAGAGAGGCGTTTCATTGCTGGAGGGAAATTCCTGGGTGCTCCCGAGAGACGATTATTGCCCCAGGCCATTCTGTGCCCATAGGAGTTCCTGTGTGCCCTTGGAAATGCTTTTCTGCTTCTGTGGACTGCTTGGGTCCTGAAATATTCATGCTTGGGTGCCCAGCAGTAATGCTTGGTGGTCCAGGGAGATTCTGGGGCCTTCAGGGACACGCAAGGTGCCTTAGAATGTTCCTGTGGTGGCCAGAAACATGCTTGGGACACTGTGGGAGATTTTAGGATCCCCCGGTGGACATTCTTCGTGTCGCAAAAAAGTTATTGGAGTGTTCCAGGAAGGTGCGTGGATGCTCTGGGGAGATGTTTGGGTTCTGCAGGAATGTGCTTGTATGTCCCGACGGAGATGCTTCTGTCCGCCTGGGGAGATACTTGATTGCTGCAGTGGGATTTCTGAATGTTGTGCAGAGACGCTTGCTGCCTCAAGAGAGTGCTTGTTTCCCTTGGGAAGATGATTGGGTGCCCTGTGGAAATGCCACGCTACCCCAAGGAGGTCCTTGGCTCCTCAAGGAAGATGCTTGTCTACCGTTTGGATATGTTTGTTGCTCCAAAGAGATGCCTGAGTGCCCCAGAGACATGCGGTGTGCCAGGCCAAGGGGCTCCAGGAGTCCACGGAGGTTGTGGGTGACCCAGGAAGATCCTTGGGCATCCCAGGGGAGATGTGTGTCTTCTCCTGGGAGGTGCTCGATGGCTGTAGGGAGGTGCTACGGAGCTCCGAGGATGTTCTTGCCTGCCCTATGGAGATGCCGGGATAGCTATGAGCAATGCTTTGTGCCCCGAGGAGGTGCTTGGTTGCCACAGGCTTCTAGCAATTCCCTGTATGCCACAATCATCTCACTCAGGCAGGCAGCAATTTCCAGGGAACTCAAGCATCTCCACATTTCTCTGATTCTCTCATCCATGGAGTTGCTTGTTGGCCCCACGGCCATTCTTGGTTTCTCCAGGTGTGGACCTTGGGGTGTTCCAGGAGATGCTTGGTGAGTCAGCAAGAATCTAAGCACCCCTGGGGAGGTGTCTGAGTACATCAGGAGGTGCTTGGTTTTCCTGGGGATATGCTTAGGTGCCCAAAGAGGTGCTTTTGTTCCCCTGGAGGTGCTTGGGTGCTCCAGGGCAGGAGCCTGGTTCTTAACGATTGAGTGCTCCAGGAAGATACTTATGTGTGTCCAAGGCAGAGAGGCAGGTGCTGCAGGAGCTGCTTGGGTGCTCCAGGGTGGTGCCTTCTTTTCCCTGGAGGTGCTGGGGTGCCCTGGACTGATACATGAGTGCTCCACTGAGTGCTTTTGTGTGATCCGTAAGCTGTTTTGCTTTCTCTGGGGAGATGCTTGAGTGCCCCAGGAAGTTGCTTGGCTGCTCTAACGAAGGTACTTGATGAGCTTTGAGTGCTCAACAGGGAGCTTGTGTTCTCTGGTATGTGCTTGGGGTACCCTGGGATGATGTTTTTTCTTATTTTTCACTGCCATTGAAACTTGGGTGCCTTGGAGAGTAGAAATCATGTTGAAGACCCCATTACTTGTAATACTGGAAGACTGCGATTCCTTTCTTAATCTCCTAATAAGAAAAAACAAAGACAAATTAGCAGCAAGCACAAATGAAAGCTTAAGAAACACGTTCTATTACTATAAAAATAAAGACTCTGTCATACAGAGTCACTAATATTTAGCAAAATAGTGTGCTACCCACCATCACAATGACCTATTACCCCTTCTAGCTTCAGATGCATCCTTATGCATCCAAAATAGAGGGTAGGATATAAAACTGTATGGACCTGTATCAGCAGTGGTTTCACAACAATTAGAAAGAGTTAGAAACAGTTCCTGAAAAGCCACAACAAGCTCAAGAAGTTAATTTCTAGACTTTGAATAATTACCCGTTAAGTTCTCTCTCTTCCTACAGTACAGCACGCTCCTGACTAACTTGTACAGTGCCCTCTGAATAGGAGAGATTTGTTTGTTAAAGCTAAAGGAAGAAACAGAAAACCAGAAAGCTAATTACTTTAATTTAAGTATTAAAAGTTAAGTTACAAAAGTTCACAGGCCCTGAGATAACACAAGTAAGCCCTGCTCAAGCTAAAAGATCTCATTTTTTCAGGAGCGGCCTCCCTGAAATCCAAAGAATCCTCTCTCTTTCACAGGCGGAACAGAGTGTCCGTTCTAACTCCTTCTCAGATGTGGAAGAAGAGATCGAGATGACCAGTGCCTAAAACAAGAGGCACTCTCTTTTTAGGGCAGACTGATAGGCGTAACAACTTTTATCTGTTCTCAAGCACAAGCAACCCCAAGACAAATGGGTTCAAGGATCTGGAATCAGAAGACCGAATATCCAACGTATACTGGGAACACCTGACTTGGACCATGGATGCCTCATGCAGATTTCTGCTGAGTTCTGACAACTCGGAAAGCATCTTTTACAGGAAGAGACCAGAGAATTTGACTCATTAGGGTAAAACTGGCACAGGCAGAAATCTCCCAAATTACAGATGGTCAAGCATATTAGTTAAAAAGAGATTAGAGTGTGACTAGAGAGAAGGCTCAAACTCTTGTTATATACTTGTGACAAAAATTGTGTTGACAAGCCCCTTTACAAAGAGGATTCTTATCTGGTCGTATTCTTCCCACACAGGATTCATGCAGCACATAAACAGCAGTCCTAATCTGTTTTGGGCCAACCTCCATGACTCCTAGCAATCTTCCTAAATTCTAATTTCCTCATTCTAATTTCTAATTTCCCTCATTCTGCTCTCCCCTCAAGATGGTCCTTACTCATGCCCTCTCCAACTCATGCAAAGGAACCTTTTTCCTCCCGTACTTAGGGCCACTCTTATCCATTTCCCCCACTGGAGCCTAGGATAACCACTTTCCTCCCGTGAGGGATTGGCAAACCCTTATTACACTGCAGTAGTATGGATGGGAAATCCTAATACTGCATTTTGAAGGAATTTCAGAAAAGTAGTCGCTTATCCACGGCTAGCTAGTTTATGTCAACCTGCTATCTTCAGGTTTAAAATCATCACTGCAAGAAATAAAGATCCTTTTCAGGTTCCTAATACATCAAAGCATGCAAAAAAAAAAATACATAATAAACATCCCCAAATAAAAGCCCTCAAACCCATCATAAAAATTGTTAAAACAACAATTATAACCAATAGTACTAGCAGGTCATCAGTGCGGTATTTTAAAATGCAACAAGGCCTTTTACCTTAAAAATTAAGCAAAGAAACTGTCTCCTCAACTACAGTTGACCAAAGCAAACGGTAGCCTACAGAAATCTACACGAGGTGTGGAAACTAAACAGTCACAGTGCATTATAGGTTGAATTACTTCACAATCTATATGTCCTTCCAATTAATTGTTTTAACTGGCATTGCTTAACAAACTGACTTAATTTGCAGTTGTACAGATCACAAGAATATGTCCTATTTGAGTATTAAAAAAAGCTGGAATTAGACATACTTCAAGCTCATAGTGATCCACAATAACTACATTGTCTGGCTCTGTAGAAGCTTCCACGGTGTTCTCAACACTCATCTGTTGCTGTCCTACCTGAGAATGTCCAGTAGGAGTCGGTTGAAGTGTCTAAGAACCTGGAATGACACAAATTTCTTCAGTCAGGTTTTCTGTTTACGTAGAATACAGTCTCAATGAAGTATCCTGTACCTGCAAAACAATCTCTTCCTACAAATACAGAGACAGAATTGTTATCATCTTCACTGAGAAATACTTGGCTTCTCCCTTCTTTCCAGCTAACGTCACTGCTCCATAAAAATTTGAAACTGAGACAAAAAACAAACACCTCCCAATCAAACAAAAAGCACTAGAAAAAAGGGTAATAGCGGGAAAAAAACAGTCATGTTGCCAATTCAGGTTAGGAAACACATCTTACACTGCAACATTACGGCATAAGTCTCCTATTCCACATGTTACTCTGGAGCCACACATCTTGAAGTGCAGCTTTTTAACCCAAGCTGCTCATTATTGGAAACTGCCTCGTATAATAAAAGAACGTCAGTGATTGCTGGCTTTCAGTTAGGGCACCATTCGAAAAAACAGACTTCAGAATCAAAAAAACAGCACCTACAGAAATACGTGGGCTTGGCTTACATAATTACAGGAGCAACATCATTACGGAATAAACTGTGTGATGATTTTTGAGAGCTGTAACAGAAAAAACAGAATGAAACTGAAGGCTAGAGCTAATAAATAGTGTAATCCTCCTCAGCAAGAATAAGGTGCTAAATGACCTGTTGGACTTTTCACTTACCACTTGAATTCTGCTCTTCTTCTCTCAGTGCTGAATGTCCAGGAAGCTTGGCACTCTCCTTTTCAGCATCAGGTTTAGTCATATCAAAATCTCCCCCGCTTCTCTCACTGTCTGTCTATCCCAGAAAATGCTATTTCGTTGCTATGTGTCTGTTGTTCTTGAAGAACACCTTCACTTTCTTCCACAAAATAATTTTGTGTGGACTCACCTTCAGCTTGATACATCATGTCAGAAACATTTTTTTCCAGAAACTCTTCTTCACCACTACCATTTTGGTCATCTTCCGGTACTTCATTCTCTTTATCGAATTGAAAACTCCTTCTTCTCTTTGCTGCAGTACCTGCAGATTTGTTCCTTCTGCGCTTTCTTTCTGACGCACCCACAAAGAGACAGCATAAAAAGTAATCCAAAACTTTACCAAAAGAATTCTTTCTTCAAAATCCATTATCTTCATCTTACTTGACTGACAAGGAAAACAAAGGAACTGAGGTCCCATTGTCTGTATCCCTACATATGTCGAGAAAAGAGTTGAAAGTTAATGGGGTCACTTTGCTATTAGATTTTAAAAAAAAAAAAAAAAAAACACAACACAACTACATAATTTCATTCACAGAACAACCGCCTTCAAGATTTTACATGCAGAGGATTCTTACTTTGGACGGGAAGTATTAATACAATGTGAGGTTATTCGATCAAGTCACTTCCTGTCTTATTACGGGAACTAATACAGATGAACATCAGAAAAGCCTTTGGAAATAAGCTCTTCTTCGAGTCTGTTATCAAGCTGCAGACTTCAAAAGCTGAATACGTGTTTGGAAGAGTTTGATTAAAGAGACAATTTTGAGGGAATATTCAAAGGAGAAAAAAAAATGTAAGGACTTATACCTCGTATGCTTCCTTATTCAGTTCACCTTTTGTGAAAAAACAAACTTTGTGGTTTTGCCCAACAGAAAAGCCCAACATTCGTGGTATTCACAAAGTATTGCAAAAGGATATGGGGAAGTCCGTGGCAAAATTCCCACTCACACTAGTTAGACTTCCCTCCTTCAGCTGCAATCACAGTATGAGGTAGCAAAGATTTCAGCATTTGGGGAAGAGAGGGGTGGAATGGGGGAAAAATACCATTCTGCATAATTAAAAACTAGCTGACTATTCAGAAACTCCCATGCACAACATTTTTTACCTCAAGAATTAGCAATTTAGGGGCTATTAGATGTCAGTTGGGTCATCAAAGCCAGTTTTCTATACTGTAAACCAACTTTCTTTGAACTTGAGTTCATAACTATATTGAATGAATGACCTCTGGATTTCTCTCTCACATTTTGAAGTAAACTCGAAAACGTAAGGCCTCTGGCACAAAGAGCCAGGCATCAGAGAAACCTGTTATGTCACCAGAACAGAGAAGGTAGGAATGACATGAGCAACGGAATGAAATGCAACTTGCCATTACAAAGGGGTGTACTGGCATCTACAGGTGCCGCTGTCATCTTTGCATTTTCCTTACTCTCTTGATCCGCTTTGTTGTATTCAGTAGCAGGGTTTTGCTGTGGCGTCTCGGAGCCGTTACACGGAGCACGCGCTGGAGAGGTGAAACCTTGCAATAAAGAATAGGTAGCAAAGATCTTTGTCTGGCATTTTCGGTTACAAATGCAGAGACAAGTCTTAAAAACCATAGCATCAAAGCACATACCTCTTTTCTCACAAGATTCTTTAAGTTCTTCCCAAAGTCACCCAAACTCTGCATCCATTTCTTTCATCACTATAGAATATGCAGTGTCTTGCAAAACATAGGCTCTGTTCCTAACGAGAGGATCTGAAATTTTACAGACATTCACTGAATATTGTCTACCAACCGATGAAACTATTTGGATCACAGAAAAATTTGCTCTCTTCATAGGCTGGTTCTGAAAGGTTATCTCAGTGAATAGTTTCAGCATAACAACATAGAAGTTAGTTATTAAAACAAAAGCAATAGCTCCTTGTGAACACAGATCCCAATTCCATGCCCAAGTAGCAAAATGCTAAAATATTTACAACCCGGTAAGAAATGTTCTCTGTGGATATCCAAAATCATCTAATCCATCCAGACTACTGTCCACACACAGCATTTATCCATCTATACATCTGGCAGATTTTTTAAACGGGGCATAAAAAGCACATCCTCACCTGCAGGTCTTTGATCTGGGTTGTATTCTAAGGCATTGTTACAGATCAGATCAATATCCTTCAGAAAGTCTCCTGCACTTAGGTATTGGGGCGAGTCAATTTTACTGAGGACTGTTGAAAGATCCATTGCCTCTTTAATGATTGTTGCATAACCAGGTACCTGCCAATCAAATAGATGTGTTCAGAGGTTTTCTTAGACTTGCACGCTGTCTACCAAAATTATTTGGAAAAACTTTCAATAAATGTCTTCTTAAAACCCTGAATACTTGTGACGCATCAGAAGATGCTGAAATTAACCACTTCACTTCTCAAAAATGGAAGGGCTCTTTCAACTGGCGTTACAGCTGCTACGAGAAGAAAAAAAGAAGTAGAGAGGTCAGAAGCATGTGCATGGTAGAGAACAAACACCGAGGGTGGGAGAGTCATTTCCCTTTGCTTCAGAAAAATCACAGCGATGAAATCTGAGTAAGCCGTCCGACATTCTCTTTGTTGTTGACATTGAGAAAAAGGCGCACGAATTGCACCTCTGAAGCATCTATTCCAGGCATCTACTTTAGAATGGGATAACTGGGCTCAGGGGTGCTGATTTCTTTACTCAGACCGTAAGAGGAGCCTAATGACTAGTTTGCATGAGGACATATGTATTTGTCTAGATGTTTCTCACCTCAAGAACCTAGGAGGAAAGGGGAAGAAAAGTCAGTGGGTGCCTACGTGAACAGGACTTTGCTGATACGCGGGCATATTCCAGTTACATCTGTCTTTCAAGCATATGCCCCTAGTTTAGACTTTTTGAATACATGAAAGGAGAAAAAGGGACCTAAGCAGCAAATGGGAGGAAAAAGAAAACACACAGCACTTAAGGCTGATCTCATATTGAGGAGTTCCAGATGAAACAGACAACAGAATCTCAAAACTTCTTTTACAAACTGCTGCTTCTCCTCCTGTTCCCACAGAAACTGACAGCCCAATACAGAGCTTCAGACTTCAGTAAAATAGTCCTGTAAATACAGTTTGTAATCACAAAGAAAGATCTCTGTGCTTTTCAGTGCTCTAACGTGCCTACATATCAAAGCCTTTTCATGAGCAAACTGTGTTGGCATTTGGTCTGACCAGGGCTTTCAGCGAATAATCCGATCACAGATATTGGAGAGCCAGCAGAAGTAAAAGCCCTGCCTGCTTCTTGCAAAATCACAACAGTGCAGTCCTAAAAACAAAGTTAAACCTTCCTTCCCCAAAATGCTGAGAAATACAAACCCTACCACTTACAGGGCAACCAGGCGATCAGGCTCAGTCAGCACGGGTTTATGAAGGGTAGGTCCTGCTTGACAAACCTGATCTCCTTCTATGACAAAGTGACACGCTTAGTGGATGAGGGAAAGGCTGTGGATGTGGTCTACCTTGACTTCAGTACGGCTTTTGACACCGTTTCCCACAACATTCTCCTCAGAAAACTGGCTGCTCGTGGCTTGGACTGGTGTACGCTTTGTTGGGTTAAAAACTGGCTTGATAGCTGGGCCCAAAGAGTTGTGGTGAATGGAGTCAAATCCAGTTGGAGGCCGGTCACTAGTGGAGTCCCCCAGGGCTCAGCACTGGCACCAGTCCTCTTCAATATCCTTATCGATGATCTGGATGAGGGGATTGAGTGCACCCTCAGTAAGTTTGCAGATGACACCAAGTTAGGTGCGTGTGTCCATCTGCTCGAGGGTAGCAAGGCTCTGCAGGAGGATCTGGATAGGCTGGACCGATGGGCTGAGGTCAACTGTATGAAGTTCAACAAGGCCAAGTGCCGGGTCCTGCACCTGAGGCGTAACAACCCCAAGCAGCGCTACAGGCTGCGAGATGACTGGTTGGAAAGCTGCCTGGCCGAGAAGGACCTGGGAGTACTGGTTGATAGTCGGCTGAATATGAGCCAGCAGTGTGCTCAGGTGGCCAAGAAGGCCAACAGCATCCTGGCTTGTATAAGAAGCAGCGTGGCCAGCAGGGCTAGGGAAGTGATTGTCCCCTTGTACTAGGCTCTGGTGAGGCCGCACCTCGAGTACTGTGTTCAGTTTTGGGCCCCTTGCTACAAGAAGGACGTCGAAGTGCTCGAGAGAGTCCAGAGAAGGGCGACGAGGCTGGTGAGGGGTCTGGAGAACAAGTCTTATGAGGAGCGGCTGAGGGAGCTGGGATTGTTCAGCCTGGAGAAGAGGAGGCTCAGGGGCGACCTTATCGCTCTCTACAGGTACCTTAAAGGAGGCTGTAGAGAGGTGGGGGTTGGTCTGTTCTCCCATGTGCCTGGGGACAGGACAAGGGGGAATGGGCTAAAGTTGTGCCAGGGGACGTTTAGGTTGGATATTAGGAAGAACTTCTTTACTGAAAGGGTTGTTAGGCATTGGAATAGGCTGCCCAGGCAAGTGGTTGAGTCACCATCCCTGGAGGTCCTTAAGAGACGTTTAGATGTTGAGCTTAGTGATATGGTTTAGCGGAGGACTTGTTAGTGTTAGGTAAGAGGTTGGACTGGATGATCCTGGAGGTCTCTTCCAACCTAGACGATTCTGTGATTCTGTGATACAAACACTGAGAAATTACAAATACACACAGATAAGATGGTACGCACAGATCAACACTCGTTTACCTTCTGTGGGTCAACGGGCTTTGTAAATTCCATGAAACGTCTGTCAGTGGCAAGTCTCTGAGTAACCTCCCTTAAGAAAATGCTAAGTTCACGCAACGTATCCTCCGCTTCCTCCTCCAGCAGTCCTACTTCTTCCTCTGTCGGCTCTTGAGGCTCAGCTGGTGATGCTACAGGCAGGACTTCCAATGTCCGGCGAACTTCAATTAATCAGGAAAAATTAGCCAATTCACAGTACTCACATACAAGCATATGAAAAATTACCGATAGAAAATGACCAGCAAAGGAAATACCAAATAGCTAGTAACTTACAGTTAGGAAGGTTTTAGATGTATTTCTTACATCCTCACCTGCTTTCTTTACCGGAGGCTTAGCAGTTCCATCTAGAATTAGGTCCTCAAAAATTCTTGCTCTGTCCTCCTTACTCGTAAACTTCTCCAAATTCCTTAAGAAAGCATTTTTGGATCTAAAGCAGAAGGAGAAAAAACATTTCAGATTTAAGGCCACAAAAAAATCATACTCTATTCCAAAAAGATGAGTACCTGTTAAAATTAGTAATAACCTGAAGAAGACAAACTGAAGCTATCTTCTTGGCCTTAAAAGGCTAGATTTTCACAGCTTAGCATGGCAAGTTCAAATATCACCTTTAAGAAACACCTGCAGAATTACATCTCAATGAAAGGATTGCACGATACACTGATGAAGTCATGGCATTCGCCACATCCAAGACCGCTTACTTTGTATTTACTTGCCTTGCTGCCCTTTAGTTAGAACCTTGATGGCTATAGAGGGAAGAGAAAGGCTTCAGTAGACAAGTGAGGGCTTTTTGCTGAGTTTTTATTTCTGTACCAAAAGAAGGTGTCTGAAGTAGCTAGTACTTCTTGCGTTTCCTCCATTAGTCAATTTCTAGTATCAAAAGGTAGGTAAGGAATTTCAATACTTATTTTAGAAGGAATTTAGAACCAGCACAAAAACTTCTGCGGAAACTTAAGCACTTTCAAAGCAGTTGACAATAAACACACCTAGGTAAGACCCATTTTCTCCCCCAGTAACTGAGACAAAATAATCAGAATGAGAACAGCTTGTTCCTGTTTTGAACACCTTCCTTTAATGTAAACGCTCAGAAGTCAACCAAGTTATGCATGTACTTTTACTGCAGTTTGTTTAGGAATACAACTAAAAATTGATTTCAAAGTTCCTTAAGCAGAAATTGGATCTCGGCTTTCCAGCTTAGAAAGCTTTGGCTCATATGAAGAAAGAAGCTGATTTTTTTATTAAAGCGTTTCAATTCTCTACTAAATGGCATTATTAGCAGTTTACCCAGTACAGCATGAAATGACAGACTGTCAGAAGAAATCTCTTCAGTAAAAATATCTTTTCCTCATTTACATTTCAAGCACTGCATATTTTGCACAAATTATGCTGGTGCTGTCTTCTGAGCATTTCCGATCACCTAGTGAAAAGGAATGCTTGGATAAGAAAACTAAAACACGTAGAGTAGCCTGTTAAGACGTAACTATCCAGTCATGTAACGGGTCTGTCCTTACTTGTACGGCTCACAAATGTTTTTACTAAAGGTAAAAATATTTTAAGATGGTGATGCCAAACAACAAAAAGGATTTCCCGCCTAAATGTAAAAACACCAAATCTGCTTATGTTTATTTTTTTGAGTTAAAACCACATCAGTTTGTAAATGAAGCGTTTTGTGAATTTTAATGCTTTGATTGCACATACTGCAACAGCACAAGTTGTATATGTACATGTAAAAACAAAACAAACAGAAGCCCCAGACCTTAGCTGCCTTACAGATAGAATAAAAAACAAGGCTACGAAAAGTACACCACATGCAGTCTGATACAGAGCCATCTACTGGGAGCACACAGTCCTGTAAGGCAATGAGAACTACTTTCTGGATCCCACTGAGAGCAGCATTTCTTTCCACAAAGAGAGGTCTATTAACAGCACCTCCCAGCCTCCTGAGCTGCTAGCAACATCCTCACTGTAAAATTTGGTATGGAAAATGTGGATGTGTACAACATCCATCATGTTTATGGTTTTCTCTAAAAGAAAAGTGGATTTTCAGACAGAAGCAAACATAACAGCACATGAAAACAAGGCCACCTCCATTACCAACGAATTTTGCTTACCTTACTTGCAACTCAATTGATCCTTTACATACAGTCAATGAATCCTATGAGAATAAAAAGAAAAAAGATACCTCTCCGCATATTTCTTCTGGCGGTGCAATGTTTGTAAACAGAATGGATAGCTCCAGGGTGTGAACGGGAAACTTCTCCAAAGCATGCAACACCGCGGGTGCCAAATAAGAAACCTGGCCATATCCCGCTTTTCCTACTATTAGCAGATGGGGCTGACATGATGGCGGTTTGTAGTAAGCACTCCTAGAACAAGAGTCATAAGAAAACAAGTTTAGAAATGAGGTGCTGAATAGACACACGGATGTTCCAAGTACTTTTCCTATATACTTCCCCCCACCCCCCCGCCCCCCAAATAATCTCCCTCTTCCAGCAAATAATAAGCTGTTCTGTGATCAGGAAGACTATCAAAGCCCATTTTCTTACAATCTTGTGCCATACCTCCCCCTAAGAAATCCTGTCCATCTCTATCATGTCTGCTATTCGTTTGGCTGGGCTAAGTAATGACTCCTCAAGTGTACACATGGACTGTCTAACCAAATACATAGACGACACCTGATCTGCTACCTGATATGGGGGAGCACAGCAACTTTCTCAGCACACACCAATCTGGATCTCATCACTTCCCATATACACCAGTCTTCAGAAGGTCTCAAGTTTAAGTACCTGAGAGATCTCTACATCTGTCAAGTTTAGCCGAAATGTGGCCCTAGTTACTGGAGAAGGTAGCAAGAAAGGAGCAGAACAGCTTTTCTAGAAAAAAATGGATGTGGGCGCTGAACCACATGGGCCATATCTAAAGCAGCACACAACTGGATTGGTTAAATGACAGCGGTACATTAAACACATGTAAGATTTCCAGCTAATTTATTCAGTCATTCTAATTGTTTCATCTTCTTCCCTTATGTTTCCTAGTCGTTACTAAACCAAGATTGCGAATTAATAGCCTGGCAATCTTGCTTTCCTACTAGGAAATATATTTGCGAGAAGCATTTGCTTTTTTTCCCACTACAATAAGGCTGTACCTTTACTGGCTTAAATCAAAGATGCTAGAGAGTTAACTTTGCTCAAAAGGACAGAACATTTTCTGGACAGCACAGCAACAGAAAGTGAGAAAAATAACTGACCCGACTGTGACAACACAATCTAACTTTCCAACCGTGGGCTTACGTGACTTCCACATTAAAATACCAAAAGATAACACAATTTGGTGGCTTAATGGTAACAAATAAAAACACCGTTTGAATTTTTCTCAAGGCGTTTTAACAAGCCATTTCTCAGTTTTCTTTCTGCTACAGAATTCACTACTCGTTTAGCAGTCCTGGAAAACAGAAGGGCAAAAGGTGGCAACACAAATCCAGAAAGTTGGCTATTTTTAGCTAAAAGGACAGACAGCACGTTTACATGGTCTTGAGTCTTTCAAAGAATGCCATGGATTAAGTAGACATGTTCTAGTAGTCTGCGGATCACTTTGGCTCAGGAAGAGAAGCCTGGGCTTTTCCCTTTGATCATTTAGAGCAACTTACTTCATTGGAACTTTAGTCCCTTCACACTTTCTTCTTGAGAATACCGAGCACCCCTTCAACACACAAACTTGATGTTCCCCCTTCATCTACCAACCCTCACACTTTTAACAGCCGAAACTGTTTACAAAGACTCAGCAGTCCTAAGAATGTAAACATAATGGGGACCCATCTTTCTTTACCTGCAGAAACAGAGGAATTTTTCCTCGGGTCTGTCAGGCATTTTATCTGGTAGTTCATCTCCAGAGATTGAGGATGCGTCGTCATCACTGTCAAGTATATCATCTTGTAAAATAGGATTTAAATTGTCTGAAAGACAAAAGAGGTTTGTTAACTTTCCTGAATAGCCTGTGCCCCTTTCTCTTGCATTAATACAGCTTCTAAATCAGTGCCAAAACCCTTGCTTCATTTGAGGGCATACACCGAATGCTATTTCCTAGAGTTCATCCCACCACAGATCTAAGGAGACGGCACAAGTCTCTGTAAAGCTGTCTTAGGTCCCATTGACGTGTATGTATAAGGTACGCTACTCTGTTGGTGATTTTTCTTCCCCCTTAGAATAAAGGATTAGGAACAATTTCTGGAGCTGCTAAATAGCTATAAAAACAAGACCCTTTCTTTCTGGAGGAGGCTCCCACAATGAAAGCATGGGGATTAAGGATGTGCTGGTCACAGAATTCCATTCGTCTACGACTACTGAGACCTGGCAGAGAGACCAATGCGTCTTTCACGTAAGGCTCCTTAAAGATAACTGAAGGAGAAGATAGAAGGCAGACAGCAGAGGGGGAGCGCAATTACCAATCCCCTAGCCTCTCTGCTTCCACAATCATTTAAATTAGGAGACTGGTGAAAAATCATGATAGCTAAAACAATATTTAGCTTAAACCAGTTATACTTGTATCCTGGTCCCGATGTTCTTCAGAAAGGAATTAAAAACACCAACCTAAAAATGCTTCCCCTCCAAGTAGCTGAGTTTTTATTTTTAAAGGAAAAGAGGTGCCTTACACTTCAAACCTTCAGTCAACCTCTACAAATGCTGATTGTCTTAGCTACTGTCCGAAGCAGGATGCTTTAGCAGAGAACGCATAGTCCTCTACCGGGTGCTGAGTCACTCAGAGCTTCCATTTGGCATTTCAGTTTAGAATCCAGAATAAAACCTATGCATTATATTCCAGATATTCCCAAAATAAACACACGCACATGCAAATAATAACATTCTACCATCATTATGTCTGAAACGTTTCTGTATGCTGATTGCACAAACCACAAGTTTTTGCTCTGGCAGAATTTTAAAGAAGTGGATGCTACGGTTATACCTTGCTGTCGGTCCTTCTTTAGCGCAAGCTCTGCATGCGGAAATGTCTTCTGCGCGGCTTGTAAAATATTCGCTACTGAATTTTCAAAAAGCGGCTTAAAAATGGGTGATAGTGCTTGTCCAGGTGAAGCCACAATCCTGTTTGAAGCTGGAACAACCTTCTTCACAGCCATCAAAAAAGCCTTTGCTTTTAGTTTCATGGAATTAACGTCTAGTCGCAATTTCTCCCCACTTGCATAGATCGGAGGATAGCGTCGACACAGAGAGCACAGCGCAGCTTCAGCACATAAGGATTTTATATCTGCACCACATTACCTTAATAAACAAAAATCAGATGTTACATTAGTCAAGGCCCACGTTTACAATAGGCAACATTTAAAGAATTTGTAATGCCAAAACTAAACAGGTTAACAGGGACTTGAAAGTGCTACCGCCCTGCAGGGAAGTTTTCTTATGCTGCTCACTGCCTGATATCCTGTGCTTATTAAGCCAAAGCAGACTCCTCATCAAAACTATACTCTTGAGGAAGATGCCCCAAAACCATTCAATGTTCTCAGACAACAAGAAGAACGACAACAAAAAGTAAATAGATGAAAGCATCTAACTCTGATTGCTACGAAGGCGTGCCAGCTGACTCATGGACCAGTTGTGCAGCAAGGCACAAGAGCTTGGGTACTGCCTGCCACGAGCTAAGATTCTTTAGAACTTAGTCACAAGCATTAATCCATTTTGTTTCCAGTCTCACCAATGCATTTCTCAGCTAGCTCATCAAGCAACAGGTCCGGTGGCTTAGGGATCCGGTCACGAGTATGAATCTTGAAAATTTCTTTTCTAGCCTGGAAACAAAATCATCGCATTTTAGCTTGTCCTACGTTTTCCTTGAAAACACCCACAAAAACAAACAAACAAAAAACAATCTTCCCTCAAAACCCCTCATATATTAATACATTTTTCTTATTTGCTAAACTTTCAAGTATTGTACAGTTACGTAATATACACTCTGCATTTTCAACCAGGAAATCCAGTATTTCTTAATTTGTTACACTGAACTTTTGATAGGAACCTGCAATGAAAGAAAAGGCATTTGTACCTTCTATAATAAGTTTCCAAAATATGAGACCTAATGACCCAGAGGAAAATGCTGTAATGAAAAATTTATCCAGAAACAGATCTTTTTTCTCCAAAAAACTTCTCTAAAATTGAGCAAACTTTCATTGTGACAGTCTCATTAGCTCATCAAATTTGCTTTTCAGTCAGTAAATGCGCAGAAAGCACTTCTAGCGCTATGTTTCAAGCTGCTACAATTACTATAAAGAAGAAAATAATTATGACTCAAACTACTACCACTGATCCGGGGAACAATTAAATGCAAATACGTCCCCTATCCATTCATAAAGGAAGTATTGAGACCAAGAACACAACGTCAAGATGAAAGCGCCCACGTGGATTAAATAATTAAGCAAACGGGAACAACTTCGGAAATCAAAGATCTGATTATAGAACTAACTACTTGGCGGTACCATCTTGACCATATATATTCAGTACCAGATCTGCCCTCCACGGTACGACACAGTGTCTCCACATATCACTCTTTTGCTCACGTTGTAAGTTTTTTTTTCTATAAAGTTGGACTTTGCCACGTTAGCATTAACGTTGAATTTAAGTTCTCACCTCTTTATTTGGCAAGTTGAAGAGGAACTCTCTGTCAAAGCGTCCTGGTCTCCGTAAAGCAGGATCTATAGAACCTAGTCTGTTGGTGGCTCCGACTACCACAATCTCCCCTCTGTTGTCTATGCCATCCAGAAGTGTCAGAAGTGTTGAGACAATGGAACTAACAGAAAAACATAATTTAGACTTACCAGTTCAGTAAATTTTGTTACATTCCACATGACTTTCTTCCATGAGTAGTCAAAAAGGACAAGCTTTTTAAGGACAAGATTCATTTTAAGACATAAAAAAATAGGTAAGTTAACACAGACCACGTGCTGATATCAGGCTTAGTGTATTGTTTTCAACTATCGTTTAAAAGCACCTGAAATTTAGTGGCAATGAGTTACGAGTTTTCAGGATAAATTAATGTGTTCACAGGAAATTAAGCAGGTCATTATCCTCTTTTTTATTCCCCAAAGATCAAGCAGATTTTAGGTAGGTGCAAAAATGTACTGCCTATGAATTTGGTCTTGTTTACTGCACTGCACAGGAGCGACGCCATCTACCTCATCAAAGAAAATAACTGAAGGTCGCATCTGATAGGCCCACAATGAAAACACAGAGTAAAACTGCAGTATTTGAAGAAAAAATGCACAAAAACATTATGGTTGGAATGTCACCTAAACTCGATTTTTCACTTTAGCATCTGGGACCTCTACTTATAGAGCTAATGGACTATCTGGCATGACTAACAGAAGATGGCACTCTGTGGCAACCCACTGGTACTGGGCGACACGAAACAAATCATACCAGTACTTACTACAGCTTTTTGGCTACCATAAAAAACAAACAAACAAACAAACAAACAAACAAACAAAAACAAACCACGAGTCAGAACTTAATTCAATTACAGGTTCGGGAAGCAAGCTTCCTTTATGAGTTTAAATAACCATGCTTCCAGCCTGTATCTGTTTCCCTCTCATCCAAAGCCATCATCTCTTGCCTCCTGCAGACTTTTCAGTGGCTGTTTTGGTGGGAGGTAATCTCTTGCTTTGCAAAGTTTTCTCGTTTTGTTCCTTCCCCACACAACTCAGTTTCAAGCCCCTGATCCAAAGTAACAAAAAAAAAAAAAAAAAAAAAAAGAGCAAGTTCTACTTAAAAATGTTGACCATAAAAATGATGGTTTCAACTCTGACAGAATACATTGCACATTTCAACCTCACCTGTTCAAATAACGAGCGAAGCTGACCTTCTGATTCCCCCACCCATTGTCCCAGGCAGTCTGAAGCTTTTCTCATAAAAAACGGTATTTTCCTGTCTCCTCGGCTACATTCGTTAGCAAGAGCACGAACAACCAGCGTCTTTGCCGTTCCTGGGGAGCCATAGTACAAACAGCCTCTGCAATAAAACAGATTTTCTTTTCAATCCCCCTTGCAGCTTCACCTCCAGCAACCCAAACCGGGCCGGGCAGTTTTCCCCGGGGGCTTTAGCTCCGCTTCCAGCTCCCCCTTTCTGGCGCCTCCCTTCCCAGTAGCAGCCGGCTTGGGCTCAGGCGGCCCGGGCCGGCCCCGCCGGCCGGTACCGGGCCTCGGCCGGCCCCGCCGTGCCCGGGGGAGGTTGCCGTGAGGGACGCGGCTGGGACGCCCTTTCCTCAATAAATAAATAAATACATATCCCAAATAAAATGAAAAAAGACAAATACATTCAGAAAACCGACCAAAGCCACAGCATTCCCCTCCCCCCCCTCCCCCTTAAAGGGCGGCAGAGCACAAGGCTGAGGAGGGCCTAAGCCTACGGGCGGGGAGCGGGGCGGCGGCAGGAGAGCCGAGGCACGGACGGACGGAGGGAGGGAGGAAAGGAGAGGGAGGGGAGGAAAAAGGTGATGAGAAGGAGGCGGAGGGAACCGCAGAGGTGCAGGGCGAGAGCAACGCTAAGAGCATCTCGTGAGGCCCCTTTCCATCAGCACAGAGAACAGGAGGAAGAAAGGCGCTCTTCCACGTGCCCTTACCAGTGCCCTCCTCTAACAGTCTTCTTCATGCCTTTGCCATTATCTTGAACAAGCACTAACTAAGCTCTTAGTAAAGTGGTTGCCGAGGAGTAGAAGAAGAATCTTGTCTATTTTCTGACTTTAGAGCAAAATTTAGTTTGATATACTCTCAATGAAACTTCATTTTGTAAGCAGAACGAGCCCCCCCCAGGTTTTCACAACTTCCCTCCTGTAGTAAAAACGATAGTACTCATCCTCGTAGGAGCAGCAATATGACGAAGGTCAACAGCAATTAAGAAGGGTTCTAAGCTTTGATATAACGAGCCTTGCTCTTTTCTGGAGAGAGCTCCTAATAAACATATTTGGCAAGGTATGGAGATGGGAGAAAAACTCTAACTAGATTTTAATTCTAGGATGTATAACGTCAGGCTTGACTGTTCCTCTGACCAATTGAAATTAAAGTGTTTTTTTTGTTTGTTTGTTTGTTTCATGAAACACTAAGTTTTTGTGAAAGGTTTTGCTTATCCAAAGAATGTATTGTTATCCACAAGAAAGTGGTTAGTTTTGAAAGCTGTTTTTTTTTTCTTTTCTTTTTTTTTTTCAGGGTTTTTCTTGAGCACAGCAGTGGTTCCATGGTTCAGTGGTTCTACCTGCCATTCTCCCACTACCAAGTTAGGAGAGCTAACTAAATCTGCGCGAGGCAGAATTTCTTTATCTAAATCTATGTGGTTCACATAAATAAATCCATATTTCCTTCTTTTCATAGGATTATTCTTCTGGCAGTCTTGAATGTTTCAATGGACACTGTTTAAGATCAATGAGAAACAGCATCCTGCCACATTCAGACCCTAGCTTTGAGGAAAGCGTGGCAATATTGAGTGAAAATGTCAATAGAGGACACTTTTCAAGGTATTGTATTTCTCTATGTTCAGTCTCTGTTCAATGTATAGATTGAAAAGCAAGAGTGAAAGTCCAGTGAGTTGTGTCCTGATAAACCTCCAGCTAAAATCAGCGGAGGACTATGAGCATGCTGATGTCAGTACCGGTACCTTAAAACTAGAATCCCTCTTCTCAGTGAGTCTTCTGCTTTTCTAAAAACCATGTGTTTTTTTTCCCAACCCCTTTGAGGTATCTTTTTGACTTTGGTCACTGAGCTATTGCTCATACTTTTGAGCGTTCAAGATGAGCAAGTTAGGAAATGTGTGTACATCCAGACCTGTGTACAGACGGTACGCAACAGACTTGGGATCTGGATCCTCCGCGTGGTCCACAGGCTTTTCTTTGCATACCACGGAGCACTGGCTTATAAACCTGGTGAAATTTGCCATTCTCGATGGGTCTAATCCAAGAATTCTTTTCTCCCTTCTCTCCTCTGTCCTCTTTCTTAATATAGGCAGTTGACAAAGCCGAAATCAGACTGATAAAGAGAATCTAATGCAGCTAAGTGGCTGTAACTCCCTAGGATACCTATTTCTGCTGGTTACTGAAGAGGATGGCACTTGGTCACTCCATCTATTTCATTTGGCCCCAAAACCTTCTGAACCCGTCAGCTCGTTCACTCATCAGTGACTTTTCTGTGAAGAGAGGTAGGTGCAAATAGGAGGCTATTTTATGAATTCCTTGAAGGCTTGGGGAGAGAGCAGTGTGAATTCCAGCTTGTTCGTAGGCACAAAGGAATCTGTTCCTTACCTCAGGTTTGTCTATTACGTGGATTTTCTGAAGTCTGCAGGACACAAAATAATTGAAAATTGCTCTTGCAAATAGGAGGGAATACTACAGGGTTACAGTATGCGTAAGTTAACGAGTAGTTCAGTGAGGAGATGCACAGAGCCACTGATGTTTGGAAGCTTTCACTGAAGTTGAGCAGTTTGACTTGAAACCAAAGTGCAATGCTAAGTTAACAGGCACGCCTGGTGCAGTGCGCCACTTGCTGATGACTGGAAAAATCCCTTAGTTGCAGGCAGTGTCCTAGCAGCTGTGGGCCAAACGGGGACAAGGGGCCTGAAATACAGCATTTCACGTGCTGTAATTCAAATTCTCATTGTGCAAAGTAAATTGTTATTGAGTAAGCTCAAACTTAGTTTTATAGTTGGCAATCAGCAAATTAAATCTTAGCTGTGATCCTGCTACCACAGTGGTGTAGCTCTTACCTTCCCCTTGTGCTCTTGGCTATTTTAATGGGAGTGCAAGCAACAAACCTGTGCCAAAGGATGCTGTATGGTAAACAATGGGCAGAGTTTTTCTCTGAAAAGCAGTGGGTTGGAGTTATCTGGTATTTGGGTATCTCTCTTGAAACGGTTCTTATCTCCTTGAGCTGTTAGATCATAATGCAGGAAATGAAAGTGCTGCATGCTTAAACAGGGTAATAAAACATATACGCCTTAGGAAGAGACTTACAGTGTAATAGTTTTTTTGAACAGTTAGATAGAGTTTTACATAAATGGACTGAAAACACCTTGGAGAAAGGTGTTGATTGTTTTCGCTTTTCCAGAGAAGCAGTAAATGGAGTTAACTTCCCTCCTGCGTGGAACAAAAGTTGCACATTTGTTTTCGTCAGACTAGCTTTCAGTCTATGAAAAAGTTTCTCTACAGGTCACGCTTTTAAGTGGATAGTTTAAACGTGCAGAACGATAAATAAGAGGAATGCAGTGGTCATGACAAGGACTTCTAATTTGGTATTTAAAGAAAAATCAGTCCGCTTCAGGGTGTCTGTTTGTTTGTTTGTTTGTTTACATTTTACAAGAGCAACGGTGAAATCAAGATAATCCCATCTTTACTGTCTCAAAATATTTTATATGTTGCTGCATTTCAGTCACCAGAACGCTGAGGACCAGAGCTGATGCAAAAGCTGCAAGGCGAGCCCATGGAGAAAATGGGAATTTGGAGCCGAAGCTGCAGACTTCGACGAAGTCGTTACCCTACTACAAATCCATCCCTTCTGTTTGACAAACTTATAACAAAGTAAGTCGTCTTTTCTTGCAAACCTACTAAAATGATCCTTCTTAGCAAGCCTTTGTGCTATGGCACGATATTGGCCTCAACTCGCTCTTTATTTTGACAACAGAGAGGTATTGTCACTCCTGGCATTGAGAGTTCAGTATAGTCGGGTGTAGGCTGAGACTTCCTTACGTGCCCCCGTGTATGCGATGCGTTGCTACTGGTAACTACTGGCCACCAGTGACCGTTACTGGTCAGGTATCACAGGCTTTCGGACTGTTTGGTGCGAGCATTCCACTGCTTAGCAGTTTTCCTAGCTGGTGAGCGTAGGCGGTGCTCTCTTCATTGTTCTACTGACGGTCACCTCTTTCCTTGGCCTACACTGGTATGTCCTGCTGTCCTTGTTAATAGATCGATTCCTTGAAGTCGTGGTCCTCTGTAGTTTATTGCCAAGCTGTTTAACCTGACTTTTTTGGGATTGGGTAATCATGGCTCGTTAAGTCTGCCTGGACTGAGAGGGTGTGGGAGAGGATGAGCTTGGAAGGTGCTTCATGTCTAAAGAATTTGGGCCCAATTGGTTTAATTTGCCGCTGAGCTTGTAGTTGTGGGACTGCCGTTTGATGAGAGATCTTCATCCTGAGCATCTTTTATATATGGGCCTAGGGGGTTTCTGGGTTGTCTTCTGAACCAAAACGATTACTTTACCTGTGACTTTCATTAGATTTAACTTTCCCCACGCAGCAGTTTTCTTAGTATCAGAAGTGCCTTCATTTTCAATGAACTTTTTGTTCCGTACTTACAAAAGGGAATGTAACGTTTGCTTAAGAAACTGAGGACAGTTTGATACAGTCAAAGCAAAGTAGTCCTAGCGATTCTGAGTTTCTGTCTGTGGTTTATTTCTGTTTCTGAAGACAAAATTGTTTTCTGCTTCAGAATTCCCTTTCCTTTCATTTCATTGTTTTCTACAACATGAAACTTAGATTACTATTAAGAGAAGAGCAAACAGCCTTTCCTCGGTTAACAAAAAATGACTTAATGCTGCTGTGCAGAGCAACTTAAGTAGTATTAGAAGCTGACATAAATTCTTTCTAATGTCTTACTACGTTATTCAGAATTCTTATTTTCCTCCTGCATTTAAATATATATATTTTTTAATGCGCTCAGTAAGAGGGAAAACAAACCCGAAAACAGTGTATGTTTGCAAATCCTCAAACGTTTGTTCTTAAATCTCCCTCAAAAATAAAGATTTGACCTAATTTTTTGGTAATGTCTAAAATCTTGGCTACGTATCAATGACTTTTGCTTTGTGTGTACTGTATTAAAATGTCCTATTGATGATGTGTAGTATTTTAATTTTTTTCATCCATGCCTAACTTTGCTCTTCTATGTCAACGTTTTATCTTCATACTGCAGAAGTTGTGTTGCCAAAAATGGATGAAATGGAGAAGGTCCATAGATGCCAAATCCTGAATTTGGAAGACGTTGAGGTGCGCAGCAACCCGGAAGCAAATACTCCTTTATTTTGCCATTTTTGTTTAAGTAGAGTATTTCACCTAGGGAAGTAATGTAGTTGTAATTTTAATTGAACTGAAATGTCTTCCTTCCAAAGAACAGCGTGGTCTAAAGTCTTGCTCTCTAATTCTAACTTCATGTCTTGTTGATATGGTTGTGCTCCAGGTATCTTTTAAGAGTGGAGGAAGTATCTTCTGCAGAAGACGTGAGATAACAGGGAGATGCTGGAATGCACGTCTTCTATTCCAGTTTCTGAATTGCCTTCTGCTTTTTGAATGGACACTGTTTACAAACAGCTGTTTTGGACTTGGGTTTTTACTCCAAATCTTACTAAAACCTCTGACTGGGGGACTGAATATGCCAAAAGACTGGTGCTTTCCATCACCTTGGCAGTTTAAGCTGTTTATCTTTTTATCCTTAGCTCCTAAATCATATTTCTCATCCTGCTCAGGAACACATTTCCTTGGAAAGCTTAACAAAAGTTAGTGCATAGCTGCCTGTGTTTGTCACTCACTCGAATTTTGATTCCTGTTAACATGTTTTTTTTTCTTGATAGCTCACAAAGAATCTCCAGTATCATTGGTGAGCAATTGGCTGACGGGCAGGGCTCAAAGGGTTGTGGTAAATGGGGCCACTTCAGGCTGGCAGATGGTCACCAGTGGGGTCCCCCAAGGCTCCATTTTAGGGCCAGTCCTCTTCATTGCTTTTGTAAATGATTTGGATGTAGGACTAGAAGGTGTTTTGAGCAACTTTGCCAATGACACTAAACTCGAAGGAGTTGTGGACTCTGTTGAGGGTGGAAAGGCCTTGCAGAGAGATCTGGACAGATTGGAGAGCTGGGCGATCACCAGCCGCATGAAGTTTAACAAGAGCAAGTGCCAGGTCCTGCACCTGGGACGGGGCAACCCTGGCTATACGTACAGACTGGGCGACAAAACACTGGAGAGCAGCCCCGCAGAGAGGGATCTGGGGGTTATGGTTGATAGCAAGTCGAATATGAGCCAGTAGTGTGCCCTGGCAGCCAGGAGGGCCAGCCGTATCCTGGGGTGCATCAAGCATGGCATCGCTAGTCGGTCGAGGGAAGCGATTGTCCCGCTCTACTCTGCGCTGGTGCGGCCTCAGCTTGAGTGCTGTGTGCAGTTCTGGGCACCACAGTACAAAAAGGATGTAAAACTGTTGGAGAGTGTCCAGAGGAGGGCAATGAAGATGGTGAAGGGCCTAGAGGGGAGGACGTATGAGGAGCAAGTGAGGTCACTTTGCCTGTTCAGCCTGGAAAAGAAGAGGCTGAGGGGAGACCTCATTGCAGTCTACAACTTCCTCGCGAGGGGAAGTGGAGGGGCAGGCGCCGATCTGTTCTCCTTAATCACCAATGATAGGACTCGCAGGAATGGTGTCAAGCTGAGGCAGGGGAGGTTTAGGCGAGACATCAGGAAGAGCTTCTTCACCAAGAGGGTGGTTGCACACTGGAACAGGATCCCCAGGGAAGTAGTCACTGCACCAAGCCTGTCTGACTTTAAGAAGCGTTTGGATTGTGCACTTAGTCATATGGTCTGAATTTTGGGATAGACCTGTGTGGTGCCAGGAGTTGGACTCGATGATCCTTATGGGTCCCTTCCAACCCAGGATATTCTATGATTCTATGATTCTAAAACGCTGGCAGAATGCTTGAAAAAGGTGTGGCATCACCCTGGCACTTCCAAAGAGACAAAAAACACTGCAACGTGCTGGGGCTTGGCCTGTGCTCACTGGGCCACAGTCAATGCCACTGCAACCCCTGTGACAGACCCTGCGGCAACTCCAGCCCCTGTTACAGTCCCTGTGGCCACTGCAACCCCTGTGATGGGCCCTGCGGCCACTCCAACCCCTGCAATGGGCCCTGCGGCTGTTGCAACCGCTGTGATGGGCCCTGCAGCCATTCCAACCCCTGTGACAGGCCCTGCAGCCACTCCAACCCCTGCAATGGGCCCTGCGGCTGTTGCAACCGCCGTGATGGGCCCTGCAGCCATTCCAACCCCTGTGACAGGCTCTGCAGCCACTCCAACCCATGTGGCAGTCTGTCCTGGTTTCAGTTAGGACAGAGTTAATTTTCCTCCTAGTAGCTGGCAGGGTGCTATGTTTTGGATTAGGATGAGAAGAGCGCTGATAACATGCTGATGTTTTAATTGTTGTAGAGCAGTGCTTACACCAAGCCAAGGACTTTTCAGCTTCTCGCTCTGTCCTGCTAGCGAGCAGGCTAGGGATGCAGCAGGAGCTGGGAGGGGACAGAGCCAGGACAGCTGACCCAAACTGGCCAAAGGGGTATTCCATACCATCTGACGTCCTACTGAACAATATATAGGGGTGGCTAGCCGGGGGGGGGGGGCCGGCTGCTCGGGGATAGGCTGGGCATCGGTCAACGGGTGGTGAGCAATTGTATTGTGCATCACTTATTTCGTACACATTATTATTATTATTATTATTATTGTTATTATTTTCCTGTCTTAATAAACTGTCCTTATCTCAACTCACAGGCTTCACTTTCCCGTTTCTCTCCCCCATCCCAGAGAGGGAGGGGGGAGGGTGAGCGAACGGCTGGGTGGTGTTCAGCTGCCAGCTGGGCTAAACCACAACACTGGCCCTGAAAAGCCAGGGGTCTGTTGAGCTCCCCTGCAAAAGATGTGTCTTTATAAAACTGTGTAGTGTGTTTACGTGGCAAGGTTTTGGTATCAGTCGGCCATAGGGTTGGCTTCTGTGAGAAGAATCTAGAAGCTGCCCCATGTTAGATAAGGGCCCTGCTGCTGACCAGAGCCAAGCCAACAAACGATGTTGTTTGTGCCTCTGCGAGAGCATATTTAAGAAAGGGAAGAAAAAAAATGCTGCTACACAGCAGCTGGGAGAGTGAGGAGTGAGAAACAGCCTTGCAGGCGCCGAGGTCAGTGAAGAAGGAGGGGGAGAGTGTACACTGCTGTGATCTGCACGTGTAGGTAGAAGAGCATTGGTATCACACCAGTGTTGTGTTTACTGCTGAGCAATACTGGCAGTGCATCAGGACTCCCTCTAATCCCCCAAGAGCCAGCAGGCTGGGGATGGGCAAGAGGTGAGGAAGGAACATCACCAAGGCAGCTGCCCTAAACCAACCAAAGGGATGTTCCATGCCATATGATGTCACACTCAGCAATAAAAGGTGGAAAAAGGAAGGAGAGGGGAGGGGTGGGCTCTCATTGTGGAAACGTCTGTCCTCCCGAATAGCAGGAAATTCACCCCTGAACAAGTACAAAATCCTAAAACGCTGGCAGAATGCTTGAAAAAGGTGTGGCATCACCCTGGCACTTCCAAAGAGACAAAAAAACACTGCAACGTGCTGGGGCTTGGCCTGTGCTCACTGGGCCACAGTCAATGCCACTGCAACCCCTGTGACAGACCCTGCGGCAACTCCAGCCCCTGTTACAGTCCCTGTGGCCACTGCAACCCCTGTGATGGGCCCTGCGGCCACTCCAACCCCTGCAATGGGCCCTGCGGCTGTTGCAACCGCTGTGATGGGCCCTGCAGCCATTCCAACCCCTGTGACAGGCCCTGCAGCCACTCCAACCCCTGCAATGGGCCCTGCGGCCGTTGCAACCGCCGTGATGGGCCCTGCAGCCATTCCAACCCCTGTGACAGGCTCTGCAGCCACTCCAACCCATGTGGCAGTCTGTCCTGGTTTCAGTTAGGACAGAGTTAATTTTCCTCCTAGTAGCTGGCAGGGTGCTATGTTTTGGATTAGGATGAGAAGAGCGCTGATAACATGCTGATGTTTTAATTGTTGTAGAGCAGTGCTTACACCAAGCCAAGGACTTTTCAGCTTCTCGCTCTGTCCTGCTAGCGAGCAGGCTAGGGATGCAGCAGGAGCTGGGAGGGGACAGAGCCAGGACAGCTGACCCAAACTGGCCAAAGGGGTATTCCATACCATCTGACGTCATGCTGAACAATATATAGGGGTGGCTAGCCGGGGTGGAGGGGGCACCGGCTGCTTGGGGATAGGCTGGGCATCGGTCAACGGGTGGTGAGCAATTGCATCGTGCATCACTTATTTCGTACACATTATTATTATTATTATTATTATTATTATTATTATTATTGTTATTATTTTCCTGTCTTAATAAACTGTCCTTATCTCAACTCACAGGCTTCACTTTCCCGTTTCTCTCCCCCATCCCAGAGAGGGAGGGGGGAGGGTGAGCGAACGGCTGGGTGGTGTTCAGCTGCCAGCTGGGCTAAACCACAACACTGGCCCTGAAAAGCCAGGGGTCTGTTGAGCTCCCCTGCAAAAGATGTGTCTTTATAAAACTGTGTAGTGTGTTTACGTGGCAAGGTTTTGGTATCAGTCGGCCATAGGGTTGGCTTCTGTGAGAAGAATCTAGAAGCTGCCCCATGTTAGATAAGGGCCCTGCTGCTGACCAGAGCCAAGCCAACAAACGATGTTGTTTGTGCCTCTGCGAGAGCATATTTAAGAAAGGGAAGAAAAAAAATGCTGCTACACAGCAGCTGGGAGAGTGAGGAGTGAGAAACAGCCTTGCAGGCGCCGAGGTCAGTGAAGAAGGAGGGGGAGAGTGTACACTGCTGTGATCTGCACGTGTAGGTAGAAGAGCATTGGTATCACACCAGTGTTGTGTTTACTGCTGAGCAATACTGGCAGTGCATCAGGACTCCCTCTAATCCCCCAAGAGCCAGCAGGCTGGGGATGGGCAAGAGGTGAGGAAGGACCATCACCAAGGCAGCTGCCCTAAACCAACCAAAGGGATGTTCCATGCCATATGATGTCACACTCAGCAATAAAAGGTGGAAAAAGGAAGGAGAGGGGAGGGGTGGGCTCTCATTGTGGAAACGTCTGTCCTCCCGAATAACAGGAAATTCACCCCTGAACAAGTGCAAAATCCTAAAACGCTGGCAGAATGCTTGAAAAAGGTGTGGCATCACCCTGGCACTTCCAAAGAGACAAAAAAACACTGCAACGTGCTGGGGCTTGGCCTGTGCTCACTGGGCCACAGTCAATGCCACTGCAACCCCTGTGACAGACCCTGTGGCAACTCCAGCCCCTGTTACAGTCCCTGTGGCCACTGCAACCCCTGTGACAGACCCTGCGGCAACTCCAGCCCCTGTTACAGTCCCTGTGGCCACTGCAACCCCTGTGACGGGCCCTGCGGCTGTTGCAACCGCTGTGATGGGCCCTGCAGCCATTCCAACCCCTGTGACAGGCCCTGCAGCCACTCCAACCCCTGCAATGGGCCCTGCGGCCGTTGCAACCGCCGTGATGGGCCCTGCAGCCATTCCAACTCCTGTGACAGGCTCTGCAGCCACTCCAACCCATGTGGCAGTCTCCAAGGCTGGTCCAAGGAAACAAACTGTGCCGGTGTCAGTTGCCCCTGTATCCAAGATGAAACAATGGATGTCAGGTCGTTCAGAAAGCAGAGGAACTCCTACTCAGACAGGGGGGGAAAGACAAGACAGGATACTCCAAAGTGGGCTGGGCCATCAGAGGAACAGGCATATGAAGAGCAAGACATCGTAAGAGCATCAATGACTACCTGATGCCTACCCAATTGTGAGCTACGAGATATGCGAAAAACTTTCGGTCGTCGTCCAAGTGAGTACCTTGTCACCTGGCTGCTCCGGTGCTCAGATAGCAGGGCCAATAGCCTGCAATTAGAGGTCAGGGAAGCCAGGCAGCTGGGATCCCTCACTAGGGAAGGGGGCATTGACAAAGCACAAATGAAAAAAGGAAAAGGAGCACAAATGTTCACCCTCTGGAGGCGACTCCTGTCAGGCATGAAGGAAAGGTATCCCTTCGAGAAAGGTCTTGCATGTCAACTAGGCAAGAGGACCACCGTGGAGAAGGGTTTCCAGTACGTGAGGGTATTAGCCATGCTGGATGTGATTTAGGATGACCTAGACAACGAACAGCTATCCAAAGATCCAGGTGAAGTCAAGTGTACACAACCCATGTGGCGGAAGTTTCTACAGAGAGCACCATCATAATATGCCAGCTCATTGGCAGCAATGATCTAGAGAAAACGAGAGGAACCTGTGATGGATGAATTGACTAGACAATTCCAGCAGTACAAAGAAAGTCTCTCTTCTTCCCGCATCTTGGCTGGGGAGAAACTTTCCCAGGAGGTCCACCAATTTAAAGAGAATATATCTTTCTCCCCACCTATGTGAACCAGTGTCTCAGCTATCAGGAGCAAGCATCCCTCTGTTCAAGAAAGGACATACAGTGGGTACACGCACCACGTGCCTTCCTGTGGTTTTGCCTACGTGACCATGGAGAGGACATGAGAAAATGGGATGGAAAATCTGCCTCGACCCTAGAGGCATGGGTACATGCAGCCCCTCCATTTGCCAGGGACTGCTCCAGACTGCACTGGAACAGGGGGAGTCTCCTGAACACCTGCGATACATCGATGAGATCATCATGTGGGGTGACACAGCAGAAGTTTTTGAGAAAGGGAAGAAAGTAGCCCAAATCCTTCTGAAAGCTGGCTTTGCCATAGAACAAACTAAAGTCAAGGGACCAGAACAGGAAATCCAGTTTTTAGGAATTAAATGGCAAGGGGAACTTATTTGGATCCCAATGGATGTGATCAACGAAGTAACAGCTATGTCTCCACTAAGTAGAAGAAAGGAAACTCAATCTTTCTGAAGCATTGATGGTTTTTGGAGAATGCACGTTACAAGTTACAGTCTGATTGTAAGCCCACTCTATCAGGTGACACAGAAGAAGAATGATTTCAAATGTGGGCCGGAGTAACAGCAAGCCTTTGAACAAAGTAAACGGGAGAGAGTTTATGCAGTGGCCTTTGCGCCAGTCCAAGCAGGAGAAGAAAAGAAAGTGAAGAAGTGAGGAAAGGATCCCCCCTCGTCTCCCCAGCAGATTTGCTCCCTGAGGAGATAAGATAAAGAGTATAATTCTTAACAGTTTCTGAGAGATGGTTCCAGGAGTATGGAGGTGATGGCCTGATTTGTCTCATGACCAGTAATTTTATCATATCAGAAGCCAGTGTTACACAGTACAGCAAAATGATAACCTTACAACAGCCCCCCAGAATGATAAACAGCACAACAGGGAACACATAGAGCAAGTAATGTGCCATACAACACAGTTCTGAAAACAAACACAGCAAACCCAACATAAAAAAAAAAAAAATCAACCTTGTGATCGGCAACTATTAAACTGATCTAATGCTTGTAAGAAATTTCTTTTAACACACGTAACCTTTCAGGCTCCGCATTGGGTGCCAAAAAGGACTGTTGTGGTTTAACTTGGCAGGAAGCTCAGCACCACACAGCCGTTCGCTCACCCTCCTCCCAACCCTGTGGAATGGGGAAGAGAATCGGGAAAAGAAAGAAACAGAGAGGAAAAACCAAAACTTGTGGGTTGAAAGAAAAACAGTGTAGTAGGCCAAAAGGGAAGGAATATTGATGATGATGATGGTGATGACGATAGTGAAGAAGAAAATGATAAGAATAAGAATAATCAAATGTACAAAGCACTGCTCTAGATGCCTGCCCTTATCCTCCCACACTCCCTGCCACTCATAACTATCCTGCCTCAGGACAGATCTCTGGATGGCATTCTTAAGTAGTTGTTTAATTTTAAACGAGACACGAAGTGCATTCAGGAGACATAAGAAAAAGAACACGCTGGTCTGAACATCCCAAGGATTTTCAAAGTTTTGAAGAGCCATCGTAACTAGCTCTTCAAGTAGAAGGGAAAGTGAAGGAGAAAGGCAGAGTGAAGAAGGAGGAAAAGTATTCCTCCCTTATACCCCCTCCCAGCCCCCAGTTGGCTCCTTGAGGAGAAAAGGTAAAATGTGTAATTATTAATAGTTTCTGAGATATGGTTTTGTAAGTATGGTGTTACTGTAAAAGGCAGCCAAAGAAACTCTCTAGTAATCAGTTTGGAATTTTAGAAACCAGGCATTCTTTAATTGCGGCACCAGATGCACAGGGGATCGCTACACCCAGTGTGCGTGCAGTCTTCCTCACTGTGTTCTGACACACGGAAAAGAAACTTTACAACTCAAGGAGAGTTATAAAGCAGCTGTGTTTATTGCAGTGCTGGGTGCAAGGGGGATCGTTCCACCTAGCTTGTGCACCAAGGCTTACTACCAGGGTGCTTATATTGATAGGATATATGCATATTCATTTCAGTTCCCCCGTAAGTCTCTTGCATATTCATTAGGTATCGGAAGAATCATGAACATAGGTTCCCGCCCCTATTTGCATGTGCGCTGGAGTCCTCGGGTGGTGGTCCAGCGTACTCTGTTGGTCTTTTGATGAAGGCCAGAAGTCCTCCTTGCTGCTGAACTTTAGTTACCGGGGCAGCTGGTAAATGGCACAGAGACGTCTTGCATGCAGCATAGTCCCCGTAAGGGAGGAGGGTACCCCACAGGCGTTGAGACAAAATATTGCTGTGAAGTGAGCTACTCCACGAGGAACACGGCCAGAGATGATACAAATAAGTTTGATTATTATTTTAAGTGATATATTCTTGTGGTACTTCAAATCTGGCTCTGTTGTTGTGTCAAGGAAGAGACCATTTGTCCTTTCAGCTTGGTGTCAATGGAGGTGATGTCAATGCTGAGTACAAATACCAAATGAGTCTCATGACCAGTAATTTTATCATATCATAAACCAGTGTTACACAGTACAGCAAAATGATAACCTTAAACCAGCCCCAGCAGTGCTGCCCCACCTAGTGGGGGCGTGAGGTCACAGAGAGGCCCTTTGTGACACAGGCCAGTGTCACCTGGCAGTAGCTGGTGCTGGCACAGTGGCCCCGCAGTGTCCGTCAGGACAGCGAGGGGACAGGGCAGGAGCGAGTGGGACTGGCGAGGAGCCCCCGAGTGCAGCCCACGTCTTTCCCCACTGCCCGTGGCAGTCCCGAGCCTGCCCCCTCCTGACCCTCACCCCTCATCACTCTCAATGGAGGAGAGACCCCCAAGCCACCCCAGGGTGGCCTGGGAAGAGGATGAGAGCTCCCAGGAGAGCAGCTCTCTATTGGAGCCCATCGAGGTGTGCGACATGGAGCTGCTGCAGCCTGGTGAGCGAGGGTCTGCGCTGGGGTGGGCAGGGCTGGGGCCAGCCGCGCCCCCTGCTTGAAGCCAGGGCCCCCTTCCCTTGCTTCATCCTTAAGCCCCTCTCTACAGCAATCCTTGCTCTCCTTCTGTCTTAGATGCTAGCTGGCTACCTGTGTATGAAGAGGAAGAGGAAGCTGTGGACTTCATCGAGGCCTACGTCAGAAACCCGGAAAGGGTAAGAGCAGCCCTTTCCATGGCGGCTGTGCCTGCATGTCCTGGCCGTGCCGCGGCTCTGCTGCCGGGCTGCTGGAGGGCTGCTGGCAGGGCAGAGCTGCTGCCCTCCAGGCGTCCCGCACAGCTCCGCACCCCGCAATGCTGCGGTCCTGCTGGCTGTGGCTCCCCCCCTCACGCTCCCTCTTGCAATCTCTGTGGCTGCCAGGATGAGGTGCAGAAGATGAAGTTCCTGAGGAACATCGTCACCGTGTGCACAACCGCCCAAGAGAAGGGCTTGTTAGAGGGCCTTGACAACTTCTGCCGTGGAAATAAGCTGGCAGAGAACATCCAGGTGAGGGGACGTCTGGTGGGCTGGGGATGGGAGCGAGGCTCCCTGGGCATTGGGCAGGGGTGACTGGGGACAAAATGCACGGACGCCGAGCTGCTCCCAGTGAGACTGTGGATGCTGCTGGGACCTCAGTGTTGGAAGGTGCAGGGGGCACTCTGGGTGCCGGTGCTGGGCTGGGGACACCAGGGCTCCTCTGGTCCTGCCCAGCAGCGCTGGCTTTGCTGGCGCTGAGTATCAACAGCTGCCAGGTCCTATCCCGGTTGTGCTCTGCAGGTGCTGCTGGACGAGGAGCCCAAGGACAAGCTGTGCACAGCGGTGCGGCAGCAAGCCATGCTTGCTGTCTCTGCCTTGAGGTACGTGCCCTGTCCTTGGCTCAGCTGGCATATCCCTAGGGCATGGTCCTGGCAGATCTGACCCTGGCAAGGAGGCATCCACCATCCAGGCAGGGCCTCTGCTCTCCCCTGCTCGGGGCTTGTCCAGAGGACAAAGGGAGCACTGAAGCTTTCTGCTGGGAGGTGTCAGGACCGTCCTCTGGCCCAGGCCAGCCTCATGGAGAAGGACACTGATCCCAGCAGGGCTCCCCATCCCTCCCTTGGAGTTCTGCCTATGGGAGGTCTGTGTCCACCTCCTTTTGTCATGGAGGCACTGCTGCCAGCACCAGTGTCTCTCTCTCTGCAGCATAGTGGAGATGGCGGTGGAGGATGAAATGATGTTTCTGTTACTTGCATCCTTCAAGAGCATCTTCTTCCTTCCTCCGAAAGAGGAACTGGACATTCACCTCTACAGCATGGTATGTGCTGGGTGAGCAACAGGAGCCCCCATATCTCTTTGAGCTACCTCCTGGCTTGCCTGTATTTACAGATGACTGAAGATCCTTGCTGGGCAGGGTCTCAGCCTTGCTTCACCCCATCACGTCCCTCTCACCCTTTCCATCTGCCTGGCTGTATCCAATGCTTGAGGCCTGGTCCGCACACAGCACCTTTTCTGCCCTGAGGCCTCCAGTGGGCAGCGCACAGAGCTGCAGCTGTCCTTCCTTGGCAGTAAGGGATGTGGTGGTTTTGCCCCGCAGGACATCTGAGTTCCACCACAACTGCTCTCTCACCTTCCCTCCCCAAAGGGAAAGGTGGAGAAAATAGGATGGAAAGGGCTCAAGGGTTGAGCTAAGGACAGGGAGATCCCTCAACAACTATCATCAAGGGCAAAACAGGCTCAGAGTAGGGAGATTAATAACACTTATTACCTATTTCTAACAAGCTAGAGCAGTGAGTAACTCAAAAAAAAATGGAAACACCTTCCCCCATCCACCCTCTTCTACGTCCTCCCCCCCAGGAGAACGGGGGAATGAGGGTTGCAGTCAGTCTATAACACTTTGTCTCCACCGCTCCTTCACGGTCCCTCTCTGCCCCTGCTCCGATGTTGGCTCCCTCCCATGGGATGCTGTCCTTCACAAAGTGATCCTGTGTGGGCTTCCCACAGGCAACTGCTCCAATATGGGTCCATACCATGGGGTCCATCTGTCAGGAGCAAACTGTTCCAACATATGTCTCCCATAGGTAGCAGATGCCCCCAGATCAACTGCTCCTGCGTGGGCTCCTCTCCACGGGCTGCAGCTCCGGCCCGGGGCCTGCTCCTGCGGGGGCTCTCCATGGGCCGCAGCCTCCTCCAGGCCACATCCACCTGCTCCACCGCGGGCTCCTCCACGGGCTGCAGTGTGGAGATCTGCTCCATGTGGGTCCCATGGGCTGCAGGGGGACAGCCTGCTCCACCAGGGGCCTCTCCACAGGCCCTGGGGAACTTCAGTTCTTGCACCTGGAGCACCTCCTGCCCTCCTGCTGCCCTGACCTTGGTGTCTGCAGGGCCGCTTCTCACTCCTTGCTCTCCCAGCTGCTCTTGTGCAGCTATATGTATATATATATATATATACTTAATCCACCCTGTCTTAAGAATGCTCTCACAGAGGCATTTCAACGTTGCTTATTAGCCTGGCTCTGGGCAGCGAGGGGGTCCCCTTGGAGCTGGTCGAAACAGGCCCTTATCTAACAAGGGGCTGCTTCTGGATTCTACTCACAGAGGCCACCCCTGCAGCCCCCCAAAACCTTGCTATGTAAACCCAGTACAAGGGGGAGTTCAGCACAGTCTCTTAGAGCTTTGAAGGACCACTGAAAGCCTGCCACCACAACAATTTGTCCTTCTTGCAGACCCTGAAAAGTATGGACAACATGCTGCAGATGTTGCTGATCAGCCCTCCTGCCTCCAGCTTCGAGGAGAATTTGCATAAGATCTTCCAGGTTTGTAATTTTCACAGTGTGGGCTTCACAGTGGCCGTTCCTCACCCTAGAGCGAGGTGACAGGTAATAGTGGAGAGTGCCCCCTGTGCCGTGCACAGAGACCATAGTGCCGGCCGGGAGCGTGCCCAGCACACTCAGGAGAGCCAGGGGCTGCCCACCAAGCTCTTCTAGGGCCCCAGTGTCCCCTGGCTGCTGTCAACGTCCCTTGCCCTCCACAGGTCCTTCCTGTGTCACAGCACAGCTTCCTCCCAGCACTTCTGGGCCTCCTCTGCCCCCAGAGCTCCCCTTGCACCAAAGCGGTGGGAGAATTTGAGCCCTGTCCTTGTGCTCCGCGCTGACAGCACCTGGAGCTGCCATCGCCCTGCTTTCCTGGTCCCCCGTGCTTTCCTTGCCAGGTGTGAATGGGCCATTTCTGCCTGTTGTGGTTTAACCCGGCCGGCAGCCCAGCACCACATAGCGGTTCACTCACCCTCCCCACTCCTTCTTTGGGATGAGGGAGAGAATCAGAAAAAATGAAGCCTGTGGGTTGAGATAAAGCCAGTTTATTAGGACAGAAAAGAAAGGAAAATAATAATGATTATAGTACTACTAATAATACACAATGCAATTGCTCACCACCTGCTGACCGATGCCCAGCCTATCCCCGAGCACCCGGTCCCCCCAACCCAGCCAGCCCCCCCATATAATTGTTCAGCATGACATCAGATGGCATGGAATCCCCCTGTGGCCAGTTCGGGTCAGCTGTCCTGGGTCTGTCCCCTCCCAGCTCCCGCTGCACCCCCAGCCTGCCTGCCGGCAGGACAGAGCGAGAAGCTGAAAAGTCCTTGGCTTAGTGTAAGCACTGCTCTGCGACAATTAAAACATCAGTGTGTTACCAACATTATTCTCACCCTAAATGCAAAACACAGCACCACACCAGCTACCAGGAGGAAAATTAACTCTATCCCAGCTGAAACCAGGACGTTGCTCCAAAAGCCAGCCTTCATGGAGAGGGGACAGGGAACTGTGTTCTGGGGGCGGGAATGGGAAGGAGCTAGGGCTTCCCTGGGATGGCATCTGCCTACTTGCCTGGCTACAGGGTTGGCCTTGGGATTTGTGTGAAGGGACCCCATGGCTCAGTGACCCACTGAGGGCTTTGCTCCAGCTCTGGGAATCCCTAATGAACATTGTGACTCCAGCCAGGAGTTCAGCAGTGCTGCTTCTGCTGGAGCAGTTGTCAGCTCCCAGAGCAGACCAGCAGCTTTGCTTCCTGCAGGTGCTGCTATGCTTTGCGAGCTCTCAGAACAAACTTGTAAAGGAGAGAGCCATGGAAAGGATCTGGAGGCTGTCTGCTTTCATTTCTAGCTGTTCTGATCAGGAGGTAAGGACGCAGGCACCCTCCAGCCAGGCCATCTCCCCTTCCCTGTGTTCCAGAGCAGCCTGCAGCTCAGGGGTGCCTGCGAGGCAAAGCTGGGCACAGGTGGGGGCTGTCAGCACAGCTCTGCCCTGAAGGGAGGGTCTTTCTTCCTCCTTTCCCCTGATCTTCCCTCCCCAGGCGCTGCTCTCTGACTCAATGTGTCATGTCTTCCTTCCTTCCTTCCTTCCTTCCTTCCTTCCTTCCTTCCTTCCTTCCTTCCTTCCTTCCTTCCTTCCGTAGCCATTTGGAAAATACCTCCAGCCTCCTCAGAGGACAGCCATCGTCCTCAGGACACTTGAGACCATGAGAGACTGCTGCATCGATAAGAAGCAGCAGTGGGCCAAGTTCATGCTGGAAGTGGCCGTGAGAGACCCTGCCTCTTGGCTGATGGAAGTAAGCAGCCCGTGGCTGGATTGCCCTGCCCTTGAGCCCTTTCAAGCCTTGCTCACATCCTGCCTCGCATACCCAGCAGCAATTTCAGTGGCAGCTGGGCAAGTGGCTGCAGTCCAGTGGCAGCTACATTCTCTTCTGTGTCCCCTCCAGGTGCAAAAGATTCTGAGGTTCCTCCATGAAAACCTAAAAAAGAGCAACAGCACATCTTTACTCCGGCAGAGCTTCTTCTTAGTACTGAGGGCACTGACTAACCAGTTTCCCAGGGAAGCTCTCATAAATGTGCTGACCAGCCTTCCGTCACTTGACAGGTACCAGCCCCAACAGTTCCCTAAGCACGGGGTGGGTCAGGGCCAGGGCTGCAGGATAGCCTGGGACCTGCGGGGCTTGTCTGGGTCGCAGCTCTGTGGGCAGGGCAGCCCTGCCAACAGAGTGTTCTGGGCTTGCAGCACTACGCTGGACATCTGGAAGGCGATGCTTTCCCTTCCAATGACTTCAGGGAAGATCTTGCACGAGCTACAGAACGTTCTCCAGGACAAACGGGTGTGCTGGTCTTTGCACGTCCAGACAGAGCACACCAGCCTTCTTAACTTGGCTGTGAGTAACCAGAGAACACACCTTGCTCCTCTTCAGGGCTGTGTGCTCTCCTCCAGGAAAGAGGCACAGTCCTCTCCCCGCCCCATCTTCCCCAAACTGTCACTTCTTCCAGGACTCATAGACACAGCCCCTTAGGGCCAGCGCCCTAAGAAAAACTGGAAACCTGTGGCAGTGGCAGGGCCAGGGGTATTGTCACAGCAATGGCTGGGGCTGGGGCAGAGCCATGGTCTTTGCACAGTCTGGGCAGGCTGTGAGACCGGGGACAAGTAGCACCTGTAGCCACCTGCTTCCAGTGCCTGCTTCGTGCCAGTTCATGCTGGTCTGTTGCTCCTCAGAGGCATGGCAGCAAGAGGCTGCGGACAGCCAGAGGGCAGGAGGAGCAGGCAAAGAAAAGGTGCTGCGTGGTGCCACGCACAGGGCACAGAGGGGCCCTGTTTTCTTCTGCAGGCACGGCTGCCCCAGGACGGGCACCTGGACGGGCACCAGGGTGTGTGTCCCCTGCACCCTGCCCTGAGCTGCCAGGGGAGCCAGGAGCTGCAGGGTGACGGGCATGCTGCAGGCTCTGCCCATCTCTCACGGCTGTGTTCATTTCAGATGATGCATCCAACTGAAAAAGTACTAGCGGATTTATGTGACCCAGAAAAGCTGCTGCTGCTTCTGAGTCTTCACAACCTGCCGATTCTCTGGCTGGTGCTCAGAGCCCTCGTCATGTTGTCGGAGAGATCTGAGATGGTGAGCCGGACTTTGCCAAGCAAAGCCCTGTTGGCAGCCTCGTGCTGGGACAGGAGGCAACGCCATGGCTTGTCATTAGCTGGGAGTCAGGAGGTGGGGTGATGGTGGTGGTGGGGCCTGGTGTCTGCTTGTGGAACATCCCAGGAGCTTTCCAAATGGATTCCCTGGGGGACATTTACAAAGGGGGCGACTCAGTGGGGGAAACAGAGCCCTTGCTCTCATCACCTCCCTTCCCCGTGCCCTGCTCTCCCAGCTACTTAATCACCACACTCATGGCCGTTGCCTGACGGAAGGTTGTTGGTGAGATTCCCATGGCAGCTGCCAGGAAGTGAGCAGGATGATGGTGCTCTGTAACCAGAGCATCTTGGCTAAGGTGGCCATTTTCTTCACTAAAAGCAAATGGTGTCTTTCTGTACAGGTGAGGGACGTGCGGGTCCTGCTGCCAGAAGTCATGGAGACTCTGCAGTATGACAACACACACATCACTGTGAAGGCCCTGACTATCTTCAAAAATGTGATCGGTCATCTGGAGAAGAAGGAGGCCAGCCCCATCGCTCTGGCACTGGCTGAGAGACTCCTGCCTCTTTTCAACAACGTAAGGCTGCTGTGGGTGACTGAGCCCTGTAGATGGGCACTCCGCAATGGCACTGCCCTTCAGCCCAGGCCTGTGGGCAGCACTTGGGCAGGGCCTTCTCCTCTCTCTGCTCCTCTGGGCTCCTGTGGGCTGTCTTCTGGGCTCTGCAGTCCAACAGGGCTTCTCCCTGTCAGGTTGACAACTCAACACAGTCAAAAGTTCCCTGTGCTGAGGCAGAAAGGCAGAAGCTGAGGAGACAGAGTGTGCCCCAGAAGCCTTATCGAAGGCCAGCCATATATCCTCCTCAGCCCTTTCCCAGGGAGCTATACTTTGACATGGCTGGTGCAGCTGGTAGTAAAAGTGGGCTGGCTTGGAGCACACTCTATGGTACAGGCACCCTGTGCTGGAAACCTGTTGCTTTGCCTCGTGTGGGCCTCCAGCTCCTTTGATTGAAATACAAGGCTTCATCCTTCACATCAGCCACCCTACGGCCCTTGCTCCCCATGGGCAGGGGGGAGGCTGGCAGTTGCTGAAATCCTCCTTTTGTCCTCCCTAACAGGTGTCCAGTGAGGTGCGAGAGCGCTCCATGCTCCTCTTCAAAGACTTGATGGAGTCTGTGGTGTGGTGGAAAAAAGGAGCAATGAAGACGACCGTGCGCAGGGCCCTTATTCCACTGTTTTTCCGGATGAGTGACGAGGCTGAGAGCGTGGCCAAGGTACAGATTTCAGACCTGGCCGTTGATGTGGGCACTGGGTGTGCTGACACCAGAGGGGTATTCTGGGCATGGGGGGGGCAGGGCAGCAGGCAATCAGACACTTTAGATATGTGTGTGCGGTGCCATCTCCCTGCCTCTGCTTCTCCACAGGCGTCTGCAATAGTCCTACTCGCTTGTACAATGTTCCTGAAGTGGAAACAGCTTGAGCACCTGGCTCAGAACGAAGACACCACTAGGATTACGGAGTACTTGGTAAGGAGAACTGCCCAGCCCCAGGCCCCAAATGGACAAGCTTGCCCGATGTGCCCAGGCTGTGGGCTGTGCAGCTGTGCGTGGCCTGCGCTGCTCCAGCCCAGAGTCCACCACCTGCTGCTGCACTGTGGCTCCCTTCCCTCCAGCACAGAGCCCCAGGGGCTCTTCTGCAGGCCCCTCTGCCTTCCCCACCCCCAGGATGCGGGAGGAGACCCTAGCCCATCTGGGCCTTGGCAGCGGGACAGAAGGGTCTCCTAACTCTCTCCAAACCTCAGCCCCACAGAGCTCCTGGCTGGGAGCTGGGGATGGCCTGGGGGAAAGGGGGAGGGGGGTGCTGGCAGGAGGGACTGGTCCGGCTGGCTGGGGAGGGTATGTGAGCCCCGCGCCCTTGTGCTTTCTCCAGCTCAAGCAGAAGAGCAGCAGGGTGGGCGGATACCTGCAGCAGAGCCTGCCATACCTGGAGGACGCTCAGGCCAACTTGCGACAGAAGGCTATCAAATTCATCGGTGAGCCCAGGCCCCGCTTCCCTGTCTGGGCCCTGGCCTGGCAGCAAGGCGCAGCCCTGTGGGCCCTGAAGCCCCTGATTGTACCCCCAGGAGCCCTGTGCCTCCCTCAGCCCCCTGCCCATGCAGGTGGGCCTGGTGTGTGCCTCGCTCAGGTTCCTCCTTGGGCACCGTGCTTGCAGGGGTGCTGGGGGCAGGGGGGGGAGGGCACGGCCCTGTCTATACCAGGGGCTGTGATGGATCTGATTGGTGCTCTTTTCCTAGCGTTTGCTGCATTGCATTCCAGGGACCTAGACAAAGAGAAGCTGCAGATGATCATCACCTGTGAGTGAGGGCAGTGCTGGGGGTACTGGGACCAAGTGACAGGGGCCAGAGCCCCTGCAGTCTGCAGCTCTGTGCCTTGTCCTGCTCCAAGGAAATGCTGCAGGGGCAAAGGGACATGCTAGTCTGACCTGTTCCTGCTGGCCCTAGAAGTATACGATGGGGTTGGCATGGTCCAGAGTGATGATGGATGGTCTCTGTAGGTCAACGGGTTTCATCTCTGCTCTGTGTCTTTCTGTCACAGACCTCCAAATGCATTTGGAATATGACACCCATCCATCGATCCGTCACCTGGCAGCTGGGACCATAGAGATCCTGCAATGTCAAGTACAGCAGCAACCCGCATCAAGATGGGCTAGGTTGGCAGCACTGCGCTGCTGGCCCTGAACAGCCAGGGAGCCACAGAGCTTCCCTGGGGAAGATCTCTCTGAATAAAACTGGAACTACAAGACCAGTCCCTTGGTGTCCTTCTGTATGTCTTATGCGGCAAGGTTTTGATAGGGGGGTTCTGCAGGGGCAGCTTGTGTGAGAAGAGCCCAGGAGATGCCGCAAGGCAAGCGAGAACCATCCCCAGATGGCTCCAGAAAGGACCCGCCGCCAGAGGAGCCCATGGAGGAGCAGGTGGATCTGGCCTGAAGGAGGCTGCAGTCCATGGAGAGGCCCCAGAGAAGCAGACTCTGGAGTGGAGCTGCTGCCTGTGGAGAGCAGCCCACAGCGGAGCGGGAGGCCCGGGCCCCCCTTCGCCATTCTCCTGTGCTGCTTGCGGGAAGGAGGTAGAAGAGTGTGTAAGGGAGGAAGGTGTTTCTAGTTTGCTTTTGATTCTCACTGCTGTAGTTTGTTATTGACAGGAATAAAGAGAACGATGTTTGGGTGCTTCGGGGAGATGTATGTCTCCTCTGATGAGAAGCACTGGTTTACTGGAAACAAGCTCGCTTCTCCCCCTGGGAGGTGCTTGTGGACCACAGGGAAGTGCTGGGGGTCCCCAGGAAGATGTCTGGATGCCCCTGGAGGTGCTTGTGTACCTTGAGGAGATGCTACATTGCACAAAGGAGATGCTTGCGTGCTCCAGAGACATGCCTGGGGGCCCCTGTGTTGTGCTTTCTTGCTCCAAATCTATGCTTGGGTGCTCTGGGCATGTTCTCGTGTGCCTCCAGGAGAAGATGGTGTGCTCCTGGAAGGTGCTTGGATGCCCTGAGGAGATGCCAGCATGCCCTGGGAAAATGCCTGGGTACACCAGGGAGATCCTTGGTCTTCAAGGGAGGTGATTGCGTTCCCCAGCGAGGTGTTTGGCTGTCCCGTGCTGGTTTGCCTTAGGGAGATGCTTGGGTGCTACAAGGATGTTCTTGGGTGCTCCTTTTACACAGTTGGGTGCCCACAGTTGATGCTACTCTTTCCCAGGGAGGTGCTTGGGTCCTCCAAGGAGATGCTTCTTTTCTAAGGGGAGATGCTTTTGGGTAATGCAAAGAGGGGTTGGGATGCAACAGGAGAGATGCCTGAAGGATGTGCTTGGGTGCCCAAGGGAGATGATTTGGTGCTCTAGGTAGAATCCTAACTTCTCCAAGGAGATGTTTTTGTGGTGTGGGAGAATTTTTCAGTGCATCCATAGCGAGCTGCTTGAGTGCTAATAGGAGATGCATGGGTCCACCAGGAAAATGCTTACGTCCCCTGGGGATATGCTTGGGTGCCCTGTGGACATACTTGAATGACCCGGGGAGGGGCTCCTGCACCCCACAGAAGCTCTGGGGTTCCAAGGGAGGTGCTTCCCATGTCCAATGAGATACTTGTGTGCCCCAGGTGGTATTTTGGAGCCCTGGGGAGACGGCTGGATTCTCCAATCAGATGCAGGAGTATCTTGGAGTATGTGAGATGCAGGAGATGCTGGCGTGTCCCTGTGAGATATTTGAGTGCTCCCGGGAGGAGCTTGTGACCCAGAGGCAGGTGGTGGCAGCCTCTAGGGAGGTGCTTAGGTGCCACTTGTGGTGCTTGGGGGCCATGGGGAAATGCTTGCATACTTCGAGAAGCTCCTTGGGTCCTCCAGGAAGGTGCTTGGATTCCCCAGGGAGATGCTTGTGTACCTAGGGAGATGTTTGACTGACCCAGGGCGATGCATGGTTTCTCCAGAGAGGCGTTTCATTGCTGGAGGGAAATTCCTGGGTGCTCCCGAGAGACGATTATGTGCCCCAGGCCATTCTGTGCCCATAGGAGATTCCTGTGTGCCCTTGGAAATGCTTTTCTGCTTCTGTGGACTGCTTGGGTCCTGAAAATATTCATGCTTGGGTGCCCAGCAGTAATGCTTGGGTGGTCCAGGGAGATTCCTGGGGCCTTCAGGGACACGCAAAGTGCCTTAGAATGTTCCTTGGGTGGTCCAGAAACATGCTGGGGACACTGTGGGAGATTTTAGGATCCCCCGGTGACATTCTTACGTGTCCCAAAAAGTTATTGGAGTGTTCCAGGAAGGTGCGTGGATGCTCTGGGGAGATGTTTGGGTTCTGCAGGAATGTGCTTGTATGTCCCGACGGAGATGCTTCTGTCGCCTGGGGAGATACTTGATTGCTGCAGTGGGATTTCTGAATGTTGTGCAGAGACGCTTGCTGCCTCAAGAGAGGTGCTTGTTTCCCTTGGGAAGATGATTGGGTGCCCTGTGGAAATGCCACGCTACCCCAAGGAGGTCCTTGGCTCCTCAAGGAAGATGCTTGTCTACCGTTTGGATATGCTTTGTTGCTCCAAAGAGATGCCTGAGTGCCCCAGAGACATGCGGTGTGCCAGGCCAAGGGGCTCCAGGAGTCCACGGAGGTTTGTGGGTGACCCAGGAAGATCCTTGGGCATCCCAGGGAGATGTGTGTCTTCTCCTGGGAGGTGCTCGATGGCTGTAGGGAGGTGCTACGGAGCTCCGAGGATGTTCTTGCCTGCCCTATGGAGATGCCGGGATAGCTATGAGCAATGCTTTTGTGCCCCGAGGAGGTGCTTGGTTGCCACAGGCTCTAGCAATTCCCTGTATGCCACAATCATCTCACTCAGGCAGGCAGCAATTTCCCAGGGAACTCAAGCATCTCCACATTTCTCTGATTCTCTCATCCATGGAGTTGCTTGTTGGCCCCACGGCCATTCTTGGTTTCTCCGGTGTGGACCTTGGGTGTTCCAGGGAGATGCTTGGTGAGTCAGCAAGAATCTAAGCACCCCTGGGGAGGTGTCTGAGTACATCAGGAGGTGCTTGGTTTTCCTGGGGATATGCTTAGGTGCCCAAAGAGGTGCTTTTGTTCCCCTGGAGGTGCTTGGGTGCTCCAGGGCAGGAGCCTGGTTCTTAACGATTGAGTGCTCCAGGAAGATACTTATGTGTGTCCAGGCAGAGAGTCAGGTGCTGCAGGGAGCTGCTTGGGTGCTCCAGGGTGGTGCCTTCTTTTCCCTGGAGGTGCTGGGGTGCCCTGGACTGATACATGAGTGCTCCACTGAGTGCTTTGTGTGATCCGTAAAGCTGTTTGCTTTCTCTGGGGAGATGCTTGAGTGCCCCAGGAAGTTGCTTGGCTGCTCTACGAAGGTACTTGGATGAGCTTTGAGTGCTCAAACAGGGAGCTTGTGTTCTCTGGTTATGTGCTTGGGTACCCTGGGATGATGGTTTTTTCTTATTTTTCACTGCCTTGAAACTTGGGTGCCTTGGAGAGTAGAAATCATGTTGAAGACCCCATTACTTGTAATACTGGAAGACTGCGATTCCTTTCTTAATCTCCTAATAAGAAAAACAAAGACAAAGTAGCAGCAAGCACAAATGAAAGCTTAAGAACACGTTCTATTACTATAAAAATAAAGACTCTGTCATACAGAGTCACTAATATTTAGCAAAATAGTGTGCTACCACCATCACAATGACCTATTACCCCTTCTAGCTTCAGATGCATCCTTATGCATCCAAAATAGAGGGTAGGATATAAACTGTATGGACCTGTATCAGCAGTGGTTTCACAACAATTAGAAAGAGTTAGAAACAGTTCCTGAAAAGCCACAACAAGCTCAAGAAGTTAATTTCTAGACTTTGAATAATTACCCGTTAAGTTCTCTCTCTTCCTACAGTACAGCACGCTCCTGACTAACTTGTACAGTGCCCTCTGAATAGGAGAGATTTGTTTGTTAAAGCTAAAGGAAGAAACAGAAAACCAAGAAAGCTAATTACTTTTAATTTAAGTATTAAAAGTTAAGTTACAAAAGTTCACAGGCCCTGAGATAACACAAGTAAAGCCCTGCTCAAGCTAAAAGATCTCATTTTTTCAGGAGCGGCCTCCCTGAATCCAAAGAATCCTCTCTCTTTCACAGGCGGAACAGAGTGTCCGTTCTAACTCCTTCTCAGATGTGGAAGAAGAGATCGAGATGACCAGTGCCTAAAACAAGAGGCACTCTCTTTTTAGGGCAGACTGATAGGCGTAACAACTTTTATCTGTTCTCAAGCACAAGCAACCCCAAGACAAATGGGTTCAAGGATCTGGAATCAGAAGACCGAATATCCAACGTATACTGGGAACACCTGACTTGGACCATGGATGCCTCATGCAGATTTCTGCTGAGTTCTGACAACTCGGAAAGCATCTTTTACAGGAAGAGACCAGAGAATTTGACTCATTAGGGTAAAACTGGCACAGGCAGAAATCTCCCAAATTACAGATGGTCAAGCATATTAGTTAAAAAGAGATTAGAGTGTGACTAGAGAGAAGGCTCAAACTCTTGTTATATACTTGTGACAAAAATTGTGTTGACAAGCCCCTTTACAAAAGAGGATTCTTATCTGGTCATATTCTTCCCACACAGGATTCATGCAGCACATAAACAGCAGTCCTAATCTGTTTTGGGCCAACCTCCATGACTCCTAGCAATTTTCCTAAATTCTAATTTCCTCATTCTAATTTCTAATTTCCCTCATTCTGCTCTCCCCTCAAGATGGTCCTTACTCATGCCCTCTCCAACTCATGCAAAGGAACCTTTTTCCTCCCGTACTTAGGGCCACTCTTATCCATTTCCCCCACTGGAGCCTAGGATAACCACTTTCCTCCCGTGAGGGATTGGCAAACCCTTATTACACTGCAATAGTATGGATGGGAAATCCTAATACTGCATTTTGAAGGAATTTCAGAAAAGTAGTCGCTTATCCACGGCTAGCTAGTTTATGTCAACCTGCTATCTTCAGGTTTAAAATCATCACCGCAAGAAATAAAGATCCTTTTCAGGTTCCTAATACATCAAAGCATGCAAAAAAAAAAAATACATAATAAACATCCCCAAATAAAAGCCCTCAAACCCATCATAAAAATTGTTAAAACAACAATTATAACCAATAGTACTAGCAGGTCATCAGTGCGGTATTTTAAAATGCAACAAGGCCTTTTACCTTAAAAATTAAGCAAAGAAACTGTCTCCTCAACTACAGTTGACCAAAAGCAAACGGTAGCCTACAGAAATCTACACGAGGTGTGGAAACTAAACAGTCACAGTGCATTATAGGTTGAATTACTTCACAATCTATATGTCCTTCCAATTAATTGTTTTAACTGGCATTGCTTAACAACTGACTTAATTTGCAGTTGTACAGATCACAAGAATATGTCCTATTTGACTATTAAAAAAAGCTGGAATTAGACCTACTTTGAGCTCATAGTGATCCACAATAACTACATTGTCTGGCTCTGTAGAAGCTTCCACGGTGTTCTCAACACTCATCTGTTGCTGTCCTACCTGAGAATGTCCAGTAGGAGTTCAGTTGAAGTGTCTAAGAACCTGGAATGACACAAATTTCTTCAGTCAGGTTTTCTGTTTACGTAGAATACAGTCTCAGTGAAGTATCCTGTACCTGCAAAACAATCTCTTCCTACAAATACAGAGACAGAATTGTTATCATCTTCACTGAGAAATACTTGGCTTCTCCCTTCTTTCCAGCTAACGTCACTGCTCCATAAAAATTTGAAACTGAGACAAAAAACAAACACCTCCCAATCAAACAAAAAGCACTAGAAAAAAGGGTAATAGCGGGAAAAAAACAGTCATGTTGCCAATTCAGGTTAGGAAACACATCTTACACTGCAACATTACGGCATAAGTCTCCTATTCCACATGTTACTCTGGAGCCACACATCTTGAAGTGCAGCTTTTTAACCTAAGCTGCTCATTATTGGAAACTGCCTCGTATAATAAAAGAACGTCAGTGATTGCTGGCTTTCAGTTAGGCACCATTCGAAAAAACAGACTTCAGAATCAAAAAAACAGCACCTACAGAAATACGTGGGCGTGGCTTACATAATTACAGGAGCAACATCATTACGGAATAAACTGTGTGATGATTTTTGAGAGCTGTAACAGAAAAAATAGAGTGAAACTGAAGGCTAGAGCTAATAAATAGTGTAATCCTCCTCAGCAAGAATAAGGTGCTAAATGACCTGTTGGACTTTTCACTTACCACTTGAATTCTGCTCTTCTTCTCTTAGTGCTGAATGTCCAGGAAGCTTGGCACTCTCCTTTTCAGCATCAGGTTTAGTCATATCAAAATCTCCCCCGCTTCTCTCACTGTCTGTCTATCCCAGAAAATGCTATTTCGTTGCTATGTGTCTGTTGTTCTTGAAGAACACCTTCACTTTCTTCCACAAAATAATTTTGTGTGGACTCACCTTCAGCTTGATACATCATGTCAGAAACATTTTTTTCCAGAAACTCTTCTTCACCACTACCATTTTGGTCATCTTCCGGTACTTCATTTTCTTTATCGAATTGAAAACTCCTTCTTCTCTTTGCTGCAGTACCTGCAGATTTGTTCCTTCTGCGCTTTCTTTCTGACGCACCCACAAAGAGACAGCATAAAAAGTAATCCAAAACTTTACCAAAAGAATTCTTTCTTCAAAATCCATTATCTTCATCTTACTTGACTGACAAGGAAAACAAAGGAACTGAGGTCCCATTGTCTGTATCCCTACATATGTCGAGAAAAGAGTTGAAAGTTAATGGGGTCACTTTGCTATTAGATTTAAAAAAAAAAAACAAAAAACACACAACACAACTACATAATTTCATTCACAGAACAACCGCCTTCAAGATTTTACATGCAGAGGATTCTTACTTTGGACGGGAAGTATTAATACAATGTGAGGTTATTCGATCAAGTCACTTCCTGTCTTATTACGGGAACTAATACAGATGACCATCAGAAAAGCCTTTGGAAATAAGCTCTTCTTCGAGTCTGTTATCAAGCTGCAGACTTCAAAAGCTGAATACGTGTTTGGAAGAGTTTGATTAAAGAGACAATTTTGAGGGAATATTCAAAGGAGAAAAAAAATGTAAGGACTTATACCTCGTATGCTTCCTTATTCAGTTCACCTTTTGTGAAAAAACAAACTTTGTGGTTTTGCCCAACAGAAAAGCCCAACATTCGTGGTATTCACAAAGTATTGCAAAAGGATATGGGGAAGTCCGTGGCAAAATTCCCACTCACACTAGTTAGACTTCCCTCCTTCAGCTGCAATCACAGTATGAGGTAGCAAAGATTTCAGCATTTGGGGAAGAGAGGGGTGGAATGGGGGAAAAATACCATTCTGCATAATTAAAAACTAGCTGACTATTCAGAAACTCCCATGCACAACATTTTTTACCTCAAGAATTAGCAATTTAGGGGCTATTAGATGTCAGTTGGGTCATCAAAGCCAGTTTTCTATACTGTAAACCAACTTTCTTTGAACTTGAGTTCATAACTATATTGAATGAATGACCTCTGGATTTCTCTCTCACATTTTGAAGTAAACTCGAAAACGTAAGGCCTCTGGCACAAAGAGCCAGGCATCAGAGAAACCTGTTATGTCACCAGAACAGAGAAGGTAGGAATGACATGAGCAACGGAATGAAATGCAACTTGCCATTACAAAGGGGTGTACTGGCATCTACAGGTGCCGCTGTCATCTTTGCATTTTCCTTACTCTCTTGATCCGCTTTGTTGTATTCAGTAGCAGGGTTTTGCTGTGGCGTCTCGGAGCCGTTACATGGAGCACGCGCTGGAGAGGTGAGACCTTGCAATAAAGAATAGGTAGCAAAGATCTTTGTCTGGCATTTTCGGTTACAAATGCAGAGACGAGTCTTAAAAACCATAGCATCAGAGCACATACCTCTTTTCTCACAAGATTCTTTAAGTTCTTCCCAAAGTCACCCAACCTCTGCATCCATTTCTTTCATCACTATAGAATATGCAGTGTCTTGCAAAACATAGGCTCTGTTCCTAACGAGAGGATCTGAAATTTTACAGACATTCACTGAATATTGTCTACCAACCGATGAAACTATTTGGATCACAGAAAAATTTGCTCTCTTCATAGGCTGGTTCTGAAAGGTTATCTCAGTGAATAGTTTCAGCATAACAACATAGAAGTTAGTTATTAAAACAAAAGCACTAGTTCCTTGTGAACACAGATCCCAATTCCATGCCCAAGTAGCAAAATGCTAAAATATTTACAACCCGGTAAGAAATGTTCTCTGTGGATATCCAAAATCATCTAATCCATCCAGACTACTGTCCACACACAGCATTTATCCATCTATACATCTGGCAGATTTTTTAAACTAGGCATAAAAAGCACATCCTCACCTGCAGGTCTTTGATCTGGGTTGTATTCTAAGGCATTGTTACAGATCAGATCAATATCCTTCAGAAAGTCTCCTGCACTTAGGTATTGGGGCGAGTCAATTTTACTGAGGACTGTTGAAAGATCCATTGCCTCTTTAGTGATTGTTGCATAACCAGGTACCTGCCAATCAAATAGATGTGTTCAGAGGTTTTCTTAGACTTGCACGCTGTCTACCAAAATTATTTGGAAAAACTTTCAATAAATGTCTTCTTAAAACCCTGAATACTTGTGACGCATCAGGAGATGCTGAAATTAACCACTTCACTTCTCAAAAATGGAAGGGCTCTTTCAACTGGCGTTACAGCTGCTACGAGAAGAAAAAAAGAAGTAGAGAGGTCAGAAGCATGTGCATGGTAGAGAACAAACACCGAGGGTGGGAGAGTCATTTCCCTTTGCTTCAGAAAAATCACAGCGATGAAATCTGAGTAAGCCGTCCGACATTCTCTTTGTTGTTGACATTGAGAAAAAGGCGCACGAATTGCACCTCTGAAGCATCTATTCCAGGCATCTACTTTAGAATGGGATAACTGGGCTCAGGGGTGCTGATTTCTTTACTCAGACCGTAAGAGGAGCCTAATGACTAGTTTGCATGAGGACATATGTATTTGTCTAGATGTTTCTCACCTCAAGAACCTAGGAGGAAAGGGGAAGAAAAGTCAGTGGGTGCCTACGTGAACAGGACTTTGCTGATACGCGGGCATATTCCAGTTACATCTGTCTTTCAAGCATATGCCCCTAGTTTAGACTTTTTGAATACATGAAAGGAGAAAAAGGGACCTAAGCAGCAAATGGGAGGAAAAAGAAAACACACAGCACTTAAGGCTGATCTCATATTGAGGAGTTCCAGATGAAACAGACAACAGAATCTCAAAACTTCTTTTACAAACTGCTGCTTCTCCTCCTGTTCCCACAGAAACTGACAGCCCAATACAGAGCTTCAGACTTCAGTAAAATAGTCCTGTAAATACAGTTTGTAATCACAAAGAAAGATCTCTGTGCTTTTCAGTGCTCTAACGTGCCTACATATCAAAGCCTTTTCATGAGCAAACTGTGTTGGCATTTGGTCTGACCAGGGCTTTCAGCGAATAATCCGATCACAGATATTGGAGAGCCAGCAGAAGTAAAAGCCCTGCCTGCTTCTTGCAAAATCACAACAGTGCAGTCCTAAAAACAAAGTTAAACCTTCCTTCCCCAAAATGCTGAGAAATACAAACCCTACCACTTACAGGGCAACCAGGCGATCAGGCTCAGTCAGCACGGGTTTATGAAGGGTAGGTCCTGCTTGACAAACCTGATCTCCTTCTATGACAAAGTGACACGCTTAGTGGATGAGGGAAAGGCTGTGGATGTGGTCTACCTTGACTTCAGTATGGCTTTTGACACCGTTTCCCACAACATTCTCCTCAGAAAACTGGCTGCTCGTGGCTTGGACTGGCGTACGCTTCGTTGGGTTAAAAACTGGCTTGACAGCCGGGCCCAAAGAGTTGTGGTGAATGGAGTCAAATCCAGTTGGAGGCCGGTCACTAGTGGAGTCCCCCAGGGCTCAGCACTGGCACCAGTCCTCTTCAATATCCTTATCGATGATCTGGATGAGGGGATTGAGTGCACCCTCAGTAAGTTTGCAGACGACACCAAGTTAGGTGCGTGTGTCGATCTGCCCGAGGGAAGGAAGGCTCTGCAGGAGGATCTGGATAGGCTGGAGCGATGGGCTGAGGTCAACTGTATGAAGTTCAACAAGGCCAAGTGCCGGGTCCTGCACCTGAGGCGTAACAACCCCAAGCAGCGCTACAGGCTGCGAGATGACTGGTTGGAAAGCTGCCTGGCCGAGAAGGACCTGGGAGTACTGGTTGATAGTCGGCTGAATATGAGCCAGCAGTGTGCTCAGGTGGCCAAGAAGGCCAACAGCATCCTGGCTTGTATAAGAAGCAGCGTGGCCAGCAGGGCTAGGGAAGTGATTGTCCCCTTGTACTAGGCTCTGGTGAGGCCGCACCTCGAGTACTGTGTTCAGTTTTGGGCCCCTTGCTACAAGAAGGACATCGAAGTGCTCGAGAGAGTCCAGAGAAGGGCGACGAGGCTGGTGAGGGGTCTGGAGAACAAGTCTTATGAGGAGCGGCTGAGGGAGCTGGGCTTGTTCAGCCTGGAGAAGAGGAGGCTCAGGGGCGACCTTATCGCTCTCTACAGGTACCTTAAAGGAGGCTGTAGAGAGGTGGGGGTTGGTCTGTTCTCCCATGTGCCTGGGGACAGGACAAGGGGGAATGGGCTAAAGTTGTGCCAGGGGACGTTTAGGTTGGATATTAGGAAGAACTTCTTTACTGAAAGGGTTGTTAGGCATTGGAATAGGCTGCCCAGGCAAGTGGTTGAGTCACCATCCCTGGAGGTCCTTAAGAGACGTTTAGATGTTGAGCTTAGTGATATGGTTTAGCAGAGGACTTGTTAGTATTAGGTAAGAGGTTGGACTGGATGATCCTGGAGGTCTCTTCCAACCTAGACGATTCTGTGATTCTGTGATACAAACACTGAGAAATTACAAATACACACAGATAAGATGGTACGCACAGATCAACACTCGTTTACCTTCTGTGGGTCAACGGGCTTTGTAAATTCCATGAAACGTCTGTCAGTGGCAAGTCTCTGAGTAACCTCCCTTAAGAAAATGCTAAGTTCACGCAACGTATCCTCCGCTTCCTCCTCCAGCAGTCCTACTTCTTCCTCTGTCGGCTCTTGAGGCTCAGCTGGTGATGCTACAGGCAGGACTTCCAATGTCCGGCGAACTTCAATTAATCAGGAAAAATTAGCCAATTCACAGTACTCACATACAAGCATATGAAAAATTACCGACAGAAAATGACCAGCAAAGGAAATACCAAATAGCTAGTAACTTACAGTTAGGAAGGTTTTAGATGTATTTCTTATATCCTCACCTGCTTTCTTTACCGGAGGCTTAGCAGTTCGATCTAGAATTAGGTCCTCAAAAATTCTTGCTCTGTCCTCCTTACTCGTAAACTTCTCCAAATTCCTTAAGAAAGCATTTTTGGATCTAAAGCAGAAGGAGAAAAAACATTTCAGATTTAAGGCCACAAAAAAATCATACTCTATTCCAAAAAGATGAGTACCTGTTAAAATTAGTAATAACCTGAAGAAGACAAACTGAAGCTATCTTCTTGGCCTTAAAAGGCTAGATTTTCACAGCTTAGCATGGCAAGTTCAAATATCACCTTTAAGAAACACCTGCAGAATTACATCTCAATGAAAGGATTGCACGATACACTGATGAAGTCATGGCATTCGCCACATCCAAGACCGCTTACTTTGTATTTACTTGCCTTGCTGCCCTTTAGTTAGAACCTTGATGGCTATAGAGGGAAGAGAAAGGCTTCAGTAGACAAGTGAGGGCTTTTTGCTGAGTTTTTATTTCTGTACCAAAAGAAGGTGTCTGAAGTAGCTAGTACTTCTTGCGTTTCCTCCATTAGTCAATTTCTAGTATCAAAAGGTAGGTAAGGAATTTCAATACTTATTTTAGAAGGAATTTAGAACCAGCACAAAAACTTCTGCGGAAACTTAAGCACTTTCAAAGCAGTTGACAATAAACACACCTAGGTAAGACCCATTTTCTCCCCCAGTAACTGAGACAAAATAATCAGAATGAGAACAGCTTGTTCCTGTTTTGAACACCTTCCTTTAATGTAAACGCTCAGAAGTCAACCAAGTTATGCATGTACTTTTACTGCAGTTTGTTTAGGAATACAACTAAAAATTGATTTCAAAGTTCCTTAAGCAGAAATTGGATCTCGGCTTTCCAGCTTAGAAAGCTTTGGCTCATATGAAGAAAGAAGCTGATTTTTTTATTAAAGCGTTTCAATTCTCTACTAAATGGCATTATTAGCAGTTTACCCAGTACAGCATGAAATGACAGACTGTCAGAAGAAATCTCTTCAGTAAAAATATCTTTTCCTCATTTACATTTCAAGCACTGCATATTTTGCACAAATTATGCTGGTGCTGTCTTCTGAGCATTTCCGATCACCTAGTGAAAAGGAATGCTTGGATAAGAAAACTAAAACACGTAGAGTAGCCTGTTAAGACGTAACTATCCAGTCATGTAACGGGTCTGTCCTTACTTGTACGGCTCACAAATGTTTTTACTAAAGGTAAAAATATTTTAAGATGGTGATGCCAAACAACAAAAAGGATTTCCTGCCTAAATGTAAAAACACCAAATCTGCTTATGTTTATTTTTTCGAGTTAAAACCACATCAGTTTGTAAACGAAGCGTTTTGTGAATTTTAATGCTTTGATTGCACATACTGCAACAGCACAAGTTGTATATGTACATGTAAAAACAAAACAAACAGAAGCCCCAGACCTTAGCTGCCTTACAGATAGAATAAAAAACAAGGCTACGAAAAGTACACCACATGCAGTCTGATACAGAGCCATCTACTGGGAGCACACAGTCCTGTAAGGCAATGAGAACTACTTTCTGGATCCCACTGAGAGCAGCATTTCTTTCCACAAAGAGAGGTCTATTAACAGCACCTCCCAGCCTCCTGAGCTGCTAGCAACATCCTCACTGTAAAATTTGGTATGGAAAATGTGGATGTGTACAACATCCATCATGTTTATGGTTTTCTCTAAAAGAAAAGTGGATTTTCAGACAGAAGCAAACATAACAGCACATGAAAACAAGGCCACCTCCATTACCAACGAATTTTGCTTACCTTACTTGCAACTCAATTGATCCTTTACATACAGTCAATGAATCCTATGAGGATAAAAAGAAAAAAGATACCTCTCCGCATATTTCTTCTGGCGGTGCAATGTTTGTAAACAGAATGGATAGCTCCAGGGTGTGAACGGGAAACTTCTCCAAAGCATGCAACACCGCGGGTGCCAAATAAGAAACCTGGCCATATCCCGCTTTTCCTACTATTAGCAGATGGGGCTGACATGATGGCGGTTTGTAGTAAGCACTCCTAGAACAAGAGTCATAAGAAAACAACTTTAGAAATGAGGTGCTGAATAGACACACGGATGTTCCAAGTACTTTTCCTATATACTTCCCCCCACCCCCCCCGCCCCCCAAATAATCTCCATCTTCCAGCAAATAATAAGCTGTTCTGTGATCAGGAAGACTATCAAAGCCCATTTTCTTACAATCTTGTGCCATACCTCCCCCTAAGAAATCCTGTCCATCTCTATCATGTCTGCTATTCGTTTGGCTGGGCTAAGTAATGACTCCTCAAGTGTACACATGGACTGTCTAACCAAATACATAGACGACACCTGATCTGCTACCTGATATGGGGGAGCACAGCAACTTTCTCAGCACACACCAATCTGGATCTCATCACTTCCCATATACACCAGTCTTCAGAAGGTCTCAAGTTTAAGTACCTGAGAGATCTCTACATCTGTCAAGTTTAGCCGAAATGTGGCCCTAGTTACTGGAGAAGGTAGCAAGAAAGGAGCAGAACAGCTTTTCTAGAAAAAAATGGATGTGGGCGCTGAACCACATGGGCCATATCTAAAGCAGCACACAACTGGATTGGTTAAATGACAGCGGTACATTAAACACATGTAAGATTTCCAGCTAATTTATTCAGTCATTCTAATTGTTTCATCTTCTTCCCTTATGTTTCCTAGTCATTACTAAACCAAGATTGCGAATTAATAGCCTGGCAATCTTGCTTTCCTACTAGGAAATATGTTTGCGAGAAGCATTTGCTTTTTTTCCCACTACAATAAGGCTGTACCTTTACTGGCTTAAATCAAAGATGCTAGAGAGTTAACTTTGCTCAAAAGGACAGAACATTTTCTGGACAGCACAGCAACAGAAAGTGAGAAAAATAACTGACCCGACTGTGACAACACAATCTAACTTTCCAACCGTGGGCTTACGTGACTTCCACATTAAAATACCAAAAGATAACACAATTTGGTGGCTTAATGGTAACAAATAAAAACACCGTTTGAATTTTTCTCAAGGCGTTTTAACAAGCCATTTCTCAGTTTTCTTTCTGCTACAGAATTCACTACTCGTTTAGCAGTCCTGGAAAACAGAAGGGCAAAAGGTGGCAACACAAATCCAGAAAGTTGGCTATTTTTAGCTAAAAGGACAGACAGCACGTTTATGTGGTCTTGAGTCTTTCAAAGAATGCCATGGATTAAGTAGACGTTCTAGTAGTCTGCGGATCACTTTGGCTCAGGAAGAGAAGCCTGGGCTTTTCCCTTTGATCATTTAGAGCAACTTACTTCATTAGAACTTTAGTCCCTTCACACTTTCTTCTTGAGAATACCGAGCACCCCTTCAACACACAAACTTGATGTTGCCCCTTCATCTACCAACCCTCACACTTTTAACAGCCGAAACTGTTTACAAAGACTCAGCAGTCCTAAGAATGTAAACATAATGGGGACCCATCTTTCTTTACCTGCAGAAACAGAGGAATTTTTCCTCGGGTCTGTCAGGCATTTTATCTGGTAGTTCATCTCCAGAGATTGAGGATGCGTCGTCATCACTGTCAAGTATATCATCTTGTAAAATAGGATTTAAATTGTCTGAAAGACAAAAGAGGTTTGTTAACTTTCCTGAATAGCCTGTGCCCCTTTCTCTTGCATTAATACAGCTTCTAAATCAGTGCCAAAACCCTTGCTTCATTTGAGGGCATACACCGAATGCTATTTCCTAGAGTTCATCCCACCACAGATCTAAGGAGATGGCACAAGTCTCTGTAAAGCTGTCTTAGGTCCCATTGACGTGTACGTATAAGGTACGCTACTCTGTTGGTGATTTTTCTTCCCCCTTAGAATAAAGGATTAGGAACAATTTCTGGAGCTGCTAAATAGCTATAAAAACAAGACCCTTTCTTTCTGGAGGAGGCTCCCACAATGAAAGCATGGGGATTAAGGATGTGCTGGTCACAGAATTCCATTCGTCTACGACTACTGAGACCTGGCAGAGAGACCAATGCGTCTTTCACGTAAGGCTCCTTAAAGATAACTGAAGGAGAAGATAGAAGGCAGACAGCAGAGGGGGAGCGCAATTACCAATCCCCTAGCCTCTCTGCTTCCACAATCATTTAAATTAGGAGACTGGTGAAAAATCATGATAGCTAAAACAATATTTAGCTTAAACCAGTTATACTTGTATCCTGGTCCCGATGTTCTTCAGAAAGGAATTAAAAACACCAACCTAAAAATGCTTCCCCTCCAAGTAGCTGAGTTTTTATTTTTAAAGGAAAAGAGGTGCCTTACACTTCAAACCTTCAGTCAACCTCTACAAATGCTGATTGCCTTAGCTACTGTCAGAAGCAGGATGCTTTAGCAGAGAACGCATAGTCCTCTACCGGGTGCTGAGTCATTCAGAGCTTCCATTTGGCATTTCAGTTTAGAATCCAGAATAAAACCTATGCATTATATTCCAGATATTCCCAAAATAAACACACGCACATGCAAATAATAACATTCTACCATCATTATGTCTGAAACGTTTCTGTATGCTGATTGCACAAACCACAAGTTTTTGCTCTGGCAGAATTTTAAAGAAGTGGATGCTACGGTTATACCTTGCTGTCGGTCCTTCTTTAGCGCAAGCTCTGCATGCGGAAATGTCTTCTGCGCGGCTTGTAAAATATTCGCTACTGAATTTTCAAAAAGCGGCTTAAAAATGGGTGATAGTGCTTGTCCAGGTGAAGCCACAATCCTGTTTGAAGCTGGAACAACCTTCTTCACAGCCATCAAAAAAGCCTTTGCTTTTAGTTTCATGGAATTAACGTCTAGTCGCAATTTCTCCCCACTTGCATAGATCGGAGGATAGCGTCGACACAGAGAGCACAGCGCAGCTTCAGCACATAAGGATTTTATATCTGCACCACATTACCTTAATAAACAAAAATCAGATGTTACATTAGTCAAGGCCCACGTTTACAATAGACAACATTTAGAGAATTTGTAATGCCAAAACTAAACAGGTTAACAGGGACTTGAAAGTGCTACCGCCCTGCAGGGAAGTTTTCTTATGCTGCTCACTGCCTGATATCCTGTGCTTATTAAGCCAAAGCAGACTCCTCATCAAAACTATACTCTTGAGGAAGATGCCCCAAAACCATTCAATGTTCTCAGACAACAAGAAGAACGACAACAAAAAGTAAATAGATGAAAGCATCTAACTCTGATTGCTACGAAGGCGTGCCAGCTGACTCATGGACCAGTTGTGCAGCAAGGCACAAGAGCTTGGGTACTGCCTGCCACAAGCTAAGATTCTTTAGAACTTAGTCACAAGCATTAATCCATTTTGTTTTCAGTCTCACCAATGCATTTCTCAGCTAGCTCATCAAGCAACAGGTCCGGTGGCTTAGGGATCCGGTCACGAGTATGAATCTTGAAAATTTCTTTTCTAGCCTGGAAACAAAATCATCGCATTTTAGCTTGTCCTACGTTTTCCTTGAAAACACCCACAAAAACAAACAAACCAAAAATCAAACAAACAAAAAACAATCTTCCCTCAAAACCCCTCATATATTAATACATTTTTCTTATTTGCTAAACTTTCAAGTATTGTACAGTTACGTAATATACACTCTGCATTTTCAACCAGGAAATCCAGTATTTCTTAATTTGTTACACTGAACTTTTGATAGGAACCTGCAATGAAAGAAAAGGCATTTATACCTTCTATAATAAGTTTCCAAAATATGAGACCTAATGACCCAGAGGAAAATGCTGTAATGAAAAATTTATCCAGAAACAGATCTTTTTTCTCCAAAAAACTTCTCTAAAATTGAGCAAACTTTCATTGTGACAGTCTCATTAGTTCATCAAATTTGCTTTTCAGTCAGTAAATGCGCAGAAAGCACTTCTAGCGCTATGTTTCAAGCTGCTACAATTACTATAAAGAAGAAAATAATTATGACTCAAACTACTACCACTGATCCGGGGAACAATCAAATGCAAATACGTCCCCTATCCATTCATAAAGGAAGTATTGAGACCAAGAACACAACGTCAAGATGAAAGCGCCCACGTGGATTAAATAATTAAGCAAACGGGAACAACTTCGGAAATCAAAGATCTGATTATAGAACTAACTACTTGGCGGTACCATCTTGACCATATATATTCAGTACCAGATCTGCCCTCCACGGTACGACACAGTGTCTCCACATATCACTCTTTTGCTCACGTTGTAAGTTTTTTTTTCTATAAAGTTGGACTTTGCCACGTTAGCATTAACGTTGAATTTAAGTTCTCACCTCTTTATTTGGCAAGTTGAAGAGGAACTCTCTGTCAAAGCGTCCTGGTCTCCGTAAAGCAGGATCTATAGAACCTAGTCTGTTGGTGGCTCCGACTACCACAATCTCCCCTCTGTTGTCTATGCCATCCAGAAGTGTCAGAAGTGTTGAGACAATGGAACTAACAGAAAAACATAATTTAGACTTACCAGTTCAGTAAATTTTGTTACATTCCACATGACTTTCTTCCATGAGTAGTCAAAAAGGACAAGCTTTTTAAGGACAAGATTCATTTTAAGACATAAAAAAATAGGTAAGTTAACACAGACCACGTGCTGATATCAGGCTTAGTGTATTGTTTTCAACTATCGTTTAAAAGCACCTGAAATTTAGTGGCAATGAGTTACGAGTTTTCAGGATAAATTAATGTGTTCACAGGAAATTAAGCAGGTCATTATCCTCTTTTTTATTCCCCAAAGATCAAGCAGATTTTAGGTAGGTGCAAAAATGTACTGCCTATGAATTTGGTCTTGTTTACTGCACTGCACAGGAGCGAGGCCATCTACCTCATCAAAGAAAATAACTGAAGGTCGCATCTGATAGGCCCACAATGAAAACACAGAGTAAAACAGCAGTATTTGAAGAAAAAATGCACAAAAACATTATGGTTGGAATGTCACCTAAACTCGATTTTTCACTTTAGCATCTGGGACCTCTACTTATAGAGCTAATGGACTATCTGGCATGACTAACAGAAGATGGCACTCTGTGGCAACCCACTGGTACTGGGCGACACGAAACAAATCATACCAGTACTTACTACAGCTTTTTGGCTACCATAAAAAACAAACAAACAAACAAAAAACAAACAAACAAACAAACAAACCACGAGTCAGAACTTAATTCAATTACAGGTTCGGGAAGCAAGCTTCCTTTATGAGTTTAAATAACCATGCTTCCAGCCTGTATCTGTTTCCCTCTCATCCAAAGCCATCATCTCTTGCCTCCTGCAGACTTTTCAGTGGCTGTTTTGGTGGGAGGTAATCTCTTGCTTTGCAAAGTTTTCTCGTTTTGTTCCTTCCCCACACAACTCAGTTTCAAGCCCCTGATCCAAAGTAACAAAAAAAAAAAAAAAGAGCAAGTTCTACTTAAAAATGTTGACCATAAAAATGATGGTTTCAACTCTGACAGAATACATTGCACATTTCAACCTCACCTGTTCAAATAACGAGCGAAGCTGACGTTCTGATTCCCCCACCCATTGTCCCAGGCAGTCTGAAGCTTTTCTCATAAAAAACGGTATTTTCCTGTCTCCTCGGCTACATTCGTTAGCAAGAGCACGAACAACCAGCGTCTTTGCCGTTCCTGGGGAGCCATAGAACAAACAGCCTCTGCAATAAAACAGATTTTCTTTTCAATCCCCCTTGCAGCTTCACCTCCAGCAACCCAAACCGGGCCGGGCAGTTTTCCCCGGGGGCTTTAGCTCCGCTTCCAGCTCCCCCTTTCTGGCGCCTCCCTTCCCAGTAGCAGCCGGCTTGGGCTCAGGCGGCCCGGGCCGGCCCCGCCGGCCGGTACCGGGCCTCGGCCGGCCCCGCCGTGCCCGGGGGAGGTTGCCGTGAGGGACGCGGCTGGGACGCCCTTTCCTCAATAAATAAATACATAAATATCCCAAATAAAATGAAAAAAGACAAATACATTCAGAAAACCGACCAAAGCCACAGCATTCCCCTCCCCCCCCTCCCCCTTAAAGGGCGGCAGAGCACAAGGCTGAGGAGGGCCTAAGCCTACGGGCGGGGAGCGGGGCGGCGGCAGGAGGGCCGAGGCACGGACGGAGGGAGGGAGGAAAGGAGAGGGAGGGGAGGAAAAAGGTGATGAGAAGGAGGCGGAGGGAACCGCAGAGGTGCAGGGCGAGAGCAACGCTAAGAACCAGGGTTAAGAATCAGTGTTTAAGTAAAAACGCTTCCTTGGGGGACTTCATCTGGTTACAGCTTTCCTTAAGGTGTTGATGGTTTGGGGGAAAACCCTGCTTTGTTCTGAGGGGCAACTTGCGTGGCTGCAGAGGCCGTCTAGTATTCCACACCGTTTCCAGCTCCGTCTTGCTGCTTCCATCCCCGATCAGCATCACTTGGAGGAGTTGGCTGCTTTAAGCGCAGCTCGCCGGAGCTAAAGCTCTGCTCTTCCCAAGGCAGGCTCCGTGCAGCGGGGCGTCCCGCATAGCCATGGCATGGCAAAGCAGAGCGGATCCGGCTCACAGCTCTTGGGGCGAGCCCTGCCTCCAAGGGATGCTTTTAGTGCCCTGGGTCTCCGTGCAGCTGAGCTCAGGATTCTCGGTTGTTTGGATTCAGGTTGTGGATTTGTTTTGTTTGTTTTGCTTTTCTCTTCCCCTCCTCTTTTCAAGACTACTGAACTAAGAAGGAAGAAGTCCTTGGGGTGGCTTCTCTTTGCAAACAGGCACTGGAGGCTGCTTAAAGATCTCGACTTTGCTTTTGCAGTGTACCTGAGAACTGGTTGTCAAAGCCTGCAAGGACTTGAGCTGCCTGTGGCACATGAAGGAAGGCTATACAAAGTTAGGCAGAGAAAACAGCTGGCCCGCTTTCATTGTGGGAACAGGAATGAGGAAGTTAAATGTAAAATTTTCCCTGAAGTGAAAGCAGAATCCTTGTTATGAAATGGGTTGTAAGTTTTTGTTTGTTTGTTTTGGTTTCTTTCTTTGTGCTTTTCCCCTCGTTGCAGAACTTTCCCATGCTTCGAGGCACAGAGCCATTCTTGTTTCATTTGTAGGACTGCCAGGCTTTGCTGAAGCACTCAAATTGCGGAGACATGTAGAAGTGCCCTAGATGACAGAGATGATGATCCTGCCCCTAGCTGCGTGTTCAAGTCCTAATGTCTCTTCCCTTACTTTCTGATGCACAACGACTTGGCAGTAGCAGCTTTTGCAGTTTCCCCGATATCAGCAGGCCGTTTATCTCCTGGCATATCTCCAGGCATATTTCCTCCATCTAGATTAAGGAGCATACAGCAGAAAGTCTAAGGTAAACTGGAATCTGATGGCTTTATCTTCTCCCAGATTTCCAGTCCCAAGGAGTCCCGTGGCAGACCGTAAGCGGCTGCTGTCCCTGTGGAGGCTGTGCCTCTCTAGCTTTACAACCCCAGTGTAATTCCTCAGGCCGAACGAGGGGGTTTTATTGTGACCTGTACTTGACACCTGTGTGCTCCAGAGTTCCCTTTTGGTTTGGGCAAAGTGGAAAGTGGCCCTTTTCCGTGCTGAGCCTTCCTAAGTCACCTGTGCAGGGACTCGGCACCAGAGCTCCCAGCCTCGTAGGCTAAACACACTTATCTGTTTGGCTGGCACTCGAGCATCCGCTTACATCCTTAGAGACACCCAACAGCTAACTTTTTAGAAGCAATTGTTGATCGCTTCTCATAGTAGCAGGAAAGTAAGTTTCAAAATACAAAATAGTTCACAGAATTCCTTCCTCCAGTTTCCTTGTTGTTCTGGTTTAGCCACTTGCTTCTACTGGATTTCACTTCTTGAGTGCATTGTTTCAACCTTGTACGGTTGATATGAGCTAGTTCTCCTGCTCTGCTGGCAGCTTGCTGCAGTTAACGTAGTGCTTCTCAGTGTCTGCTGTCTCACTGAGTTGGGATGCCTTTGTAGGACTGGAGGATGGTCAGTTAGCAATGTCCATTGTTCCTGCTTTGGCTGTGCCCTCGTTTGAGACAAGGTGAAGATAAAAGAAGAGCCGATAAAGAACAACACAAGTCCATGGCACTGTGCTTGTTGGAGAGATGTCAACAAACAAATGCATAACTATATGTACAAAGATTTCCCGAGTTACTGCACTTTTTTTCCCCCTGCTATCAATACTGGCGTTCCCTAAGGGTTTGTTCTTCTTTCAGTCTGGAGTTTAGCTTTCCTCAGATAAGCTCGGGGCCACTTTCAAGAATGACATCGGAGCTGGTTTCTTTCTCCATTCCCCTCATACTTTGTGGACTGGAGTCGCACTCCATTTGTGTCAGGGAATGGCGTTTTGTCTGGGGGCTTGCTTCCAGAACTGGGCTGCGTGTGCGGGGCTGCCCAGGCAGCCCACCCTGCGCACCGCCTGAACTGTCCTGGTCCCCGCGTGCCTTTGGCCAGAGCTCAAACCGAGGCAGTCAGAGCTGACCGATGTGCTCGGGTCAGCTGGCAGCTCCTTGCGTTGCATTTCAGCCTGGGGAGCATGGTGTGCAAATAAATGCATTTGAAAATCCTAAGAGGCAGTAAAGTTTTATGAAGTTTAGGCGACGACCGCTGTCTTATAAAACAATAAGTTGTAAGGCTTTCTATTCTGATTTCTTTCTTACGCCTCCCAGAGGAAAAACGTTAAACATCTCTGTGACAGACCAGGCTGGCTCTCGTCACGCTTTAGATCTTGTTACATCTCTGCTGGATCTGGGAAACAAGAAATGTCTTCAAGAGTTGTTTCAGGTGCTCGGATTCAAACACGTGCTAGGGCAAGCATCTCGTGAGGCCCCTTTCCATCAGCACAGAGAACAGGAGGAAGAAAGGCGCTCTTCCACGTGCCCTTACCAGTGCCCTCCTCTAACAGTCTTCTTCATGCCTTTGCCATTATCTTGAGCAAGCACTAACTAAGCTCTTAGTAAAGTGGTTGCCGAGGAGTAGAAGAAGAATCTTGTCTATTTTCTGACTTTAGAGCAAAATTTAGTTTGATATACTCTCAATGAAACTTCATTTTGTAAGCAGAACGAGCCCCCCCCCAGGTTTTCACAACTTCCCTCCTGTAGTAAAAACGATAGTACTCATCCTCGTAGGAGCAGCAATATGACGAAGGTCAACAGCAATTAAGAAGGGTTCTAAGCTTTGATATAACGAGCCTTGCTCTTTTCTGGAGAGAGCTCCTAATAAACATATTTGGCAAGGTATGGAGATGGGAGAAAAACTCTAACTAGATTTTAATTCTAGGATGTATAACGTCAGGCTTGACTGTTCCTCTGACCAATTGAAATTAAAGTGTTTTTTTTTGTTTGTTTGTTTGTTTCATGAAACACTAAGTTTTTGTGAAAGGTTTTGCTTGTCCAAAGAATGTATTGTTATCCACAAGAAAGTGGTTAGTTTTGAAAGCTGTTTTTTTTTTTTCTTTTCTTTTTTTTTTTCAGGGTTTTTCTTGAGCACAGCAGTGGTTCCATGGTTCAGTGGTTCTACCTGCCATTCTCCCACTACCAAGTTAGGAGAGCTAACTAAACCTGCGCGAGGCAGAATTTCTTTATCTAAATCTATGTGGTTCACATAAATAAATCCATATTTCCTTCTTTTCATAGGATTATTCTTCTGGCAGTCTTGAATGTTTCAATGGACACTGTTTAAGATCAATGAGAAACAGCATCCTGCCACATTCAGACCCTAGCTTTGAGGAAAGCGTGGCAATATTGAGTGAAAATGTCAATAGAGGACACTTTTCAAGGTATTGTATTTCTCTATGTTCAGTCTCTGTTCAATGTATAGATTGAAAAGCAAGAGTGAAAGTCCAGTGAGTTGTGTCCTGATAAACCTCCAGCTAAAATCAGCAGAGGACTATGAGCATGCTGATGTCAGTACCGGTACCTTAAAACTAGAATCCCTCTTCTCAGTGAGTCTTCTGCTTTTCTAAAAACCATGTGTTTTTTTTTCCCAACCCCTTTGAGGTATCTTTTTGACTTTGGTCACTGAGCTATTGCTCATACTTTTGAGCGTTCAAGATGAGCAAGTTAGGAAATGTGTGTACATCCAGACCTGTGTACAGACGGTACGCAACAGACTTGGGATCTGGATCCTCCGCGTGGTCCACAGGCTTTTCTTTGCATACCACGGAGCACTGGCTTATAAACCTGGTGAGATTTGCCATTCTCGATGGGTCTAATCCAAGAATTCTTTTCTCCCTTCTCTCCTCTGTCCTCTTTCTTAATATAGGCAGTTGACAAAGCCGAAATCAGACTGATAAAGAGAATCTAATGCAGCTAAGTGGCTGTAACTCCCTAGGATACCTGTTTCTGCTGGTTACTGAAGAGGATGGCACTTGGTCACTCCATCTATTTCATTTGGCCCCAAAACCTTCTGAACCCGTCAGCTCGTTCACTCATCAGTGACTTTTCTGTGAAGAGAGGTAGGTGCAAATAGGAGGCTATTTTATGAATTCCTTGAAGGCTTGGGGAGAGAGCAGTGTGAATTCCAGCTTGTTCATAGGCACAAAGGAATCTGTTCCTTACCTCAGGTTTGTCTATTACGTGGATTTTCTGAAGTCTGCAGGACACAAAATAATTGAAAATTGCTCTTGCAAATAGGAGGGAATACTACAGGGTTACAGTATGCGTAAGTTAACGAGTAGTTCAGTGAGGAGATGCACAGAGCCACTGATGTTTGGAAGCTTTCACTGAAGTTGAGCAGTTTGACTTGAAACCAAAGTGCAATGCTAAGTTAACAGGCACGCCTGGTGCAGTGCGCCACTTGCTGATGACTGGAAAAATCCCTTAGTTGCAGGCAGTGTCCTAGCAGCTGTGGGCCAAACGGGGACAAGGGGCCTGAAATACAGCATTTCAGGTGCTGTAATTCAAATTCTCATTGTGCAAAGTAAATTGTTATTGAGTAAGCTCAAACTTAGTTTTATAGTTGGCAATCAGCAAATTAAATCTTAGCTGTGATCCTGCTACCACAGTGGTGTAGCTCTTACCTTCCCCTTGTGCTCTTGGCTATTTTAATGGGAGTGCAAGCAACAAACCTGTGCCAAAGGATGCTGTATGGTAAACAATGGGCAGAGTTTTTCTCTGAAAAGCAGTGGGTTGGAGTTATCTGGTATTTGGGTATCTCTCTTGAAACGGTTCTTATCTCCTTGAGCTGTTAGATCATAATGCAGGAAATGAAAGTGCTGCATGCTTAAACAGGGTAATAAAACATATACGCCTTAGGAAGAGACTTACAGTGTAATAGTTTTTTTGAACAGTTAGATAGAGTTTTACATAAATGGACTGAAAACACCTTGGAGAAAGGTGTTGATTGTTTTCGCTTTTCCAAAGAAGAAGTAAATGGAGTTAACTTCCCTCCTGCGTGGAACAAAAGTTGCACATTTGTTTTCGTCAGACTAGCTTTCAGTCTATGAAAAAGTTTCTCTACAGGTCACGCTTTTAAGTGGATAGTTTAAACGTGCAGAACGATAAATAAGAGGAATGCAGTGGTCATGACAAGGACTTCTAATTTGGTATTTAAAGAAAAATCAGTCCGCTTCAGGGTGTCTGTTTGTTTGTTTGTTTGTTTGTTTACATTTTACAAGAGCAACGGTGAAATCAAGATAATCCCATCTTTACTGTCTCAAAATATTTTATATGTTGCTGCATTTCAGTCACCAGAACGCTGAGGACCAGAGCTGATGCAAAAGCTGCAAGGCGAGCCCATGGAGAAAATGGGAATTTGGAGCCGAAGCTGCAGACTTCGACGAAGTCGTTACCCTACTACAAATCCATCCCTTCTGTTTGACAAACTTATAACAAAGTAAGTCGTCTTTTCTTGCAAACCTACTAAAATGATCCTTCTTAGCAAGCCTTTGTGCTATGGCACGATATTGGCCTCAACTCGCTCTTTATTTTGACAACAGAGAGGTATTGTCACTCCTGGCATTGAGAGTTCAGTATAGTCGGGTGTAGGCTGAGACTTCCTTACGTGCCCCCGTGTATGCGATGCGTTGCTACTGGTAACTACTGGCCACCAGTGACCGTTACTGGTCGGGTATCACAGGCTTTCAGACTGTTTGGTCCGAGCATTCCACTGCTTAGCAGTTTTCCTAGCTGGTGAGCGTAGGCGGTGCTCTCTTCATTGTTCTACTGACGGTCACCTCTTTCCTTGGCCTACACTGGTATGTCCTGCTGTCCTTGTTAATAGATCGATTCCTTGAAGTCGTGGTCCTCTGTAGTTTATTGCCAAGCTGTTTAACCTGACTTTTTTGGGATTGGGTAATCATGGCTCGTTAAGTCTGCCTGGACTGAGAGGGTGTGGGAGAGGATGAGCTTGGAAGGTGCTTCATGTCTAAAGAATTTGGGCCCAATTGGTTTAATTTGCCGCTGAGCTTGTAGTTGTGGGACTGCCGTTTGATGAGAGATCTTCATCCTGAGCATCTTTTATATATGGGCCTAGGGGGTTTCTGGGTTGTCTTCTGAACCAAAACGATTACTTTACCTGTGACTTTCATTAGATTTAACTTTCCCCACGCAGCAGTTTTCTTAGTATCAGGAGTGCCTTCATTTTCAATGAACTTTTTGTTCCGTACTTACAAAAGGGAATGTAACGTTTGCTTAAGAAACTGAGGACAGTTTGATACAGTCAAAGCAAAGTAGTCCTAGCGATTCTGAGTTTCTGTCTGTGGTTTATTTCTGTTTCTGAAGACAAAATTGTTTTCTGCTTCAGAATTCCCTTTCCTTTCATTTCATTGTTTTCTACAACATGAAACTTAGATTACTATTAAGAGAAGAGCAAACAGCCTTTCCTCGGTTAACAAAAAATGACTTAATGCTGCTGTGCAGAGCAACTTAAGTAGTATTAGAAGCTGACATAAATTCTTTCTAATGTCTTACTACGTTATTCAGAATTCTTATTTTCCTCCTGCATTTAAATATATGTATTTTTTAATGTGCTCAGTAAGAGGGAAAACAAACCCGAAAACAGTGTATGTTTGCAAATCCTCAAACGTTTGTTCTTAAATCTCCCTCAAAAATAAAGATTTGACCTAATTTTTTGGTAATGTCTAAAATCTTGGCTAAGTATCAATGACTTTTGCTTTGTGTGTACTGTATTAAAATGTCCTATTGATGATGTGTAGTATTTTAATTTTTTTCATCCATGCCTAACTTTGCTCTTCTATGTCAATGTTTTATCTTCATACTGCAGAAGTTGTGTTGCCAAAAATGGATGAAATGGAGAAGGTCCATAGATGCCAAATCCTGAATTTGGAAGACGTTGAGGTGCGCAGCAACCCGGAAGCAAATACTCCTTTATTTTGCCATTTTTGTTTAAGTAGAGTATTTCACCTAGGGAAGTAATGTAGTTGTAATTTTAATTGAACTGAAATGTCTTCCTTCCAAAGAACAGCGTGGTCTAAAGTCTTGCTCTCTAATTCTAACTTCATGTCTTGTTGATATGGTTGTGCTCCAGGTATCTTTTAAGAGTGGAGGAAGTATCTTCTGCAGAAGACGTGAGATAACAGGGAGATGCTGGAATGCACGTCTTCTATTCCAGTTTCTGAATTGCCTTCTGCTTTTTGAATGGACACTGTTTACAAACAGCTGTTTTGGACTTGGGTTTTTACTCCAAATCTTACTAAAACCTCTGACTGGGGGACTGAATATGCCAAAAGACTGGTGCTTTCCATCACCTTGGCAGTTTAAGCTGTTTATCTTTTTATCCTTAGCTCCTAAATCATATTTCTCATCCTGCTCAGGAACACATTTCCTTGGAAAGCTTAACAAAAGTTAGTGCATAGCTGCCTGTGTTTGTCACTCACTCGAATTTTGATTCCTGTTAACATGTTTTTTTTTCTTGATAGCTCACAAAGAATCTCCAGTATCATTGGTGAGCAATTGGCTGACGGGCAGGGCTCAAAGGGTTGTGGTAAATGGGGCCACTTCAGGCTGGCAGATGGTCACCAGTGGGGTCCCCCAAGGCTCCATTTTAGAGCCAGTCCTCTTCATTGCTTTTGTAAATGATTTGGATGTAGGACTAGAAGGTGTTTTGAGCAACTTTGCCAATGACACTAAACTCGAAGGAGTTGTGGACTCTGTTGAGGGTGGAAAGGCCTTGCAGAGAGATCTGGACAGATTGGAGAGCTGGGCGATCACCAGCCGCATGAAGTTTAACAAGAGCAAGTGCCAGGTCCTGCACCTGGGACGGGGCAACCCTGGCTATACGTACAGACTGGGCGACAGAACACTGGAGAGCAGCCCCGCAGAGAGGGATCTGGGGGTTATGGTTGATAGCAAGTCGAATATGAGCCAGTAGTGTGCCCTGGCAGCCAGGAGGGCCAGCCGTATCCTGGGGTGCATCAAGCATGGCATCGCTAGTCGGTCGAGGGAAGCGATTGTCCCGCTCTACTCTGCGCTGGTGCGGCCTCAGCTTGAGTGCTGTGTGCAGTTCTGGGCACCACAGTACAAAAAGGATGTAAAACTGTTGGAGAGTGTCCAGAGGAGGGCAATGAAGATGGTGAAGGGCCTAAATTTTGGGGTAGACCTGTGTGGTGCCAGGAGTTGGACTCGATGATCCTTATGGGTCCCTTCCAACCCGGGATATTCTATGGTTCTGTGTAGTTCCAATCATTTGTTACAGGCAAATGTAACTGTTTTCCTAAATTGTCCTAACTGTCATTTTAGAATACTTCCTTGGTTGCGAGCTGCTCCAAGAATTTTCAGGAACTTGAAGCCTTTTAAATTTCTGACTGAATTAACTGATGGCTATATTGTATATATGAATCTACAGCTACCTTTGCTGATCGTTTTTTCTAAAGCAACTTCTAAAATTGTCCAGAATGTTTCCTTTGTGCTGACATGATTTCTGATGAAACCTGTATCTAGGTTGCTGCTTTCTTTAACATATAATCTGTGTTGTGTTGAATTTCTCTTTAGGTTGGATTTGATAACATGGGTGGTCTTTCGGAACACCTTGCAGCTTTAAAAGAGATGGTTATTTTTCCCCTCCTTTATCCAGAAGTCTTTGAGAGATTCAATATTCAGCCCCCAAGGTAACTCATTAAAGCGATAAGTTGTAAGTCAGCTGTTTTCAGGGGAATGTTCAATTAAGGTATCAATATGCTTCCATGCTTCAACATTTTTGGCAGTGCTGAACGTTTGTTTTAGTAGTAGTAAAAAGTAATTTCTTCAAAATGGATAAAATCCAGAATATATGTAGATTAAAACTATAAGCAGCACCTTCAAGTTTTACTATCTGGTGTTTTAAAATGAGAAAATACTTCAAAAGTGCCTGGGTTTTAAAAAGTTGGGTTGGAGTGGTTTTGTTCAGAGTTTTATGTACAAGTCAGCTTGATTAGTTTGTAAGCAAGAAGGGATTATCTAGTGGAAGTCAATTGTAATACGTTGCTTGAAAGCCCAGTTGTTTCTCCCACCTACTTTTGCTTTCTTTTTCTTTTTTTTTTTCTCTGAGTGCTAAAGCATCACTTTTCCTTCCAGCTTTACACTTTCTCACTTGCCATCAGCAATAGATGGTCTGAGAGACCAAACCCAGTAACTTAATGCTTTTGAAGGCAGAATTAAATGCTTTACTATCAGATTCTGCCTTTTGTGAAAACAAGAATATGTGGTTTATCACTGAAGAATGAACTAACTGGTGATTCACCACTGAGCCCATTCTCAGATTCTGTGCTGCAGTTTGCTCGTTTGGCTCCAGTTTGCTGTAATCACCCAGTTTGTCAGCAGTTTTGGAAGTGTCCTTCTGGGACAGTACCCTCTTGTTTGAAGGTTTTGTGCACTTGAGTTATCCCCCTTATTCATTTCTCTGGGTGAAAAAAATAAGTTTTCCTGTGAAATCTTGTAGGAATGCAGAACTTCTATCTGTTCTGACTCTACGTACACTTCAGCTATTACTGCTGCCTTAGACATAATGTGTTTTGGTTAGAAAAGATGAGTTGTTTGTTCTAGAGACGATGATTGTAAGAGGTACTCATCATGATGTTTTTTTCTATCTGAATCTTTTTTATTGCAGAGGCTGTTTATTCTGTGGCTCCCCAGGAACGGCAAAGACGCTGGTTGTTTGTGCTCTTGCTAACGAATGTAGCCGAGGTGACAGGAAAATACCGTTTTTTATGAGAAAAGCTTCAGACTGCCTGGGACAATGGGTGGGGGAATCAGAAGGTCAGCTTCGCTCGTTATTTGAACAGGTGAGGTTGAAATGTGCAATGTATTCTGTCAGAGTTGAAACCATCATTTTTATGGTCAACATTTTTAAGTAGAACTTGCTCTTTTTTTTTTTTTTTGTTACTTTGGATCAGGGGCTTGAAACTGAGTTGTGTGGGGAAGGAACAAAACGAGAAAACTTTGCAAAGCAAGAGATTACCTCCCACCAAAACAGCCACTGAAAAGTCTGCAGGAGGCAAGAGATGATGGCTTTGGATGAGAGGGAAACAGATACAGGCTGGAAGCATGGTTATTTAAACTCATAAAGGAAGCTTGCTTCCCGAACCTGTAATTGAATTAAGTTCTGACTCGTGGTTTGTTTGTTTGTTTGTTTTTTGTTTGTTTGTTTGTTTGTTTGTTTTTTATGGTAGCCAAAAAGCTGTAGTAAGTACTGGTATGATTTGTTTCGTGTCGCCCAGTACCAGTGGGTTGCCACAGAGTGCCATCTTCTGTTAGTCATGCCAGATAGTCCATTAGCTCTATAAGTAGAGGTCCCAGATGCTAAAGTGAAAAATCGAGTTTAGGTGACATTCCAACCATAATGTTTTTGTGCATTTTTTCTTCAAATACTGCTGTTTTACTCTGTGTTTTCATTGTGGGCCTATCAGATGCGACCTTCAGTTATTTTCTTTGATGAGGTAGATGGCCTCGCTCCTGTGCAGTGCAGTAAACAAGACCAAATTCATAGGCAGTACATTTTTGCACCTACCTAAAATCTGCTTGATCTTTGGGGAATAAAAAAGAGGATAATGACCTGCTTAATTTCCTGTGAATACATTAATTTATCCTGAAAACTCGTAACTCATTGCCACTAAATTTCAGGTGCTTTTAAACGATAGTTGAAAACAATACACTAAGCCTGATATCAGCACGTGGTCTGTGTTAACTTACCTATTTTTTTATGTCTTAAAATGAATCTTGTCCTTAAAAAGCTTGTCCTTTTTGACTACTCATGGAAGAAAGTCATGTGGAATGTAACAAAATTTACTGAACTGGTAAGTCTAAATTATGTTTTTCTGTTAGTTCCATTGTCTCAACACTTCTGACACTTCTGGATGGCATAGACAACAGAGGGGAGATTGTGGTAGTCGGAGCCACCAACAGACTAGGTTCTATAGATCCTGCTTTACGGAGACCAGGACGCTTTGACAGAGAGTTCCTCTTCAACTTGCCAAATAAAGAGGTGAGAACTTAAATTCAACGTTAATGCTAACGTGGCAAAGTCCAACTTTATAGAAAAAAAAACTTACAACGTGAGCAAAAGAGTGATATGTGGAGACACTGTGTCGTACCGTGGAGGGCAGATCTGGTACTGAATATATATGGTCAAGATGGTACCGCCAAGTAGTTAGTTCTATAATCAGATCTTTGATTTCTGAAGTTGTTCCCGTTTGCTTAATTATTTAATCCACGTGGGCGCTTTCATCTTGACGTTGTGTTCTTGGTCTCAATACTTCCTTTATGAATGGATAGGGGACGTATTTGCATTTGATTGTTCCCCGGATCAGTGGTAGTAGTTTGAGTCATAATTATTTTCTTCTTTATAGTAATTGTAGCAGCTTGAAACATAGCGCTAGAAGTGCTTTCTGCGAATTTACTGACTGAAAAGCAAATTTGATGAACTAATGAGACTGTCACAATGAAAGTTTGCTCAATTTTAGAGAAGTTTTTTGGAGAAAAAAGATCTGTTTCTGGATAAATTTTTCATTACAGCATTTTCCTCTGGGTCATTAGGTCTCATATTTTGGAAACTTATTATAGAAGGTATAAATGCCTTTTCTTTCATTGCAGGTTCCTATCAAAAGTTCAGTGTAACAAATTAAGAAATACTGGATTTCCTGGTTGAAAATGCAGAGTGTATGTAACTGTACAACACTTGAAAGTTTAGCAAATAAGAAAAATGTATTAATATATGAGGGGTTTTGAGGGAAGATTGTTTTTTGTTTGTTTGATTTTTGGTTTGTTTGTTTTTGTGGGTGTTTTCAAGGAAAACTTAGGACAAGCTAAAATGCGATGATTTTGTTTCCAGGCTAGAAAAGAAATTTTCAAGATTCATACTCGTGACCGGATCCCTAAGCCACCGGACCTGTTGCTTGATGAGCTAGCTGAGAAATGCATTGGTGAGACTGAAAACAAAATGGATTAATGCTTGTGACTAAGTTCTAAAGAATCTTAGCTTGTGGCAGGCAGTACCCAAGCTCTTGTGCCTTGCTGCACAACTGGTCCATGAGTCAGCTGGCACGCCTTCGTAGCAATCAGAGTTAGATGCTTTCATCTATTTACTTTTTGTTGTCGTTCTTCTTGTTGTCTGAGAACATTGAATGGTTTTGGGGCATCTTCCTCAAGAGTATAGTTTTGATGAGGAGTCTGCTTTGGCTTAATAAGCACAGGATATCAGGCAGTGAGCAGCATAAGAAAACTTCCCTGCAGGGCGGTAGCACTTTCAAGTCCCTGTTAACCTGTTTAGTTTTGGCATTACAAATTCTTTAAATGTTGCCTATTGTAAACGTGGGCCTTGACTAATGTAACATCTGATTTTTGTTTATTAAGGTAATGTGGTGCAGATATAAAATCCTTATGTGCTGAAGCTGCGCTGTGCTCTCTGTGTCGACGCTATCCTCCGATCTATGCAAGTGGGGAGAAATTGCGACTAGACGTTAATTCCATGAAACTAAAAGCAAAGGCTTTTTTGATGGCTGTGAAGAAGGTTGTTCCAGCTTCAAACAGGATTGTGGCTTCACCTGGACAAGCACTATCACCCATTTTTAAGCCGCTTTTTGAAAATTCAGTAGCGAATATTTTACAAGCCGCGCAGAAGACATTTCCGCATGCAGAGCTTGCGCTAAAGAAGGACCGACAGCAAGGTATAACCGTAGCATCCACTTCTTTAAAATTCTGCCAGAGCAAAAACTTGTGGTTTGTGCAATCAGCATACAGAAACGTTTCAGACATAATGATGGTAGAATGTTATTATTTGCATGTGCGTGTGTTTATTTTGGGAATATCTGGAATATAATGCATAGGTTTTATTCTGGATTCTAAACTGAAATGCCAAATGGAAGCTCTGAGTGACTCAGCACCCGGTAGAGGACTATGCGTTCTCTGCTAAAGCATCCTGCTTCTGACAGTAGCTAAGACAATCAGCATTTGTAGAGGTTGACTGAAGGTTTGAAGTGTAAGGCACCTCTTTTCCTTTAAAAATAAAAACTCAGCTACTTGGAGGGGAAGCATTTTTAGGTTGGTGTTTTTAATTCCTTTCTGAAGAACATCGGGACCAGGATACAAGTATAACTGGTTTAAGCTAAATATTGTTTTAGCTATCATGATTTTTCACCAGTCTCCTAATTTAAATGATTGTGGAAGCAGAGAGGCTAGGGGATTGGTAATTGCGCTCCCCCTCTGCTGTCTGCCTTCTATCTTCTCCTTCAGTTATCTTTAAGGAGCCTTACGTGAAAGACGCATTGGTCTCTCTGCCAGGTCTCAGTAGTCGTAGACGAATGGAATTCTGTGACCAGCACATCCTTAATCCCCATGCTTTCATTGTGGGAGCCTCCTCCAGAAAGAAAGGGTCTTGTTTTTATAGCTATTTAGCAGCTCCAGAAATTGTTCCTAATCCTTTATTCTAAGGGGGAAGAAAAATCACCAACAGAGTAGCGTACCTTATACATACACGTCAATGGGACCTAAGACAGCTTTACAGAGACTTGTGCCGTCTCCTTAGATCTGTGGTGGGATGAACTCTAGGAAATAGCATTCGGTGTATGCCCTCAAATGAAGCAAGGGTTTTGGCACTGATTTAGAAGCTGTATTAATGCAAGAGAAAGGGGCACAGGCTATTCAGGAAAGTTAACAAACCTCTTTTGTCTTTCAGACAATTTAAATCCTATTTTACAAGATGATATACTTGACAGTGATGACGACGCATCCTCAATCTCTGGAGATGAACTACCAGATAAAATGCCTGACAGACCCGAGGAAAAATTCCTCTGTTTCTGCAGGTAAAGAAAGATGGGTCCCCATTATGTTTACATTCTTAGGACTGCTGAGTCTTTGTAAACAGTTTCGGCTGTTAAAAGTGTGAGGGTTGGTAGATGAAGGGGCAACATCAAGTTTGTGTGTTGAAGGGGTGCTCGGTATTCTCAAGAAGAAAGTGTGAAGGGACTAAAGTTCCAATGAAGTAAGTTGCTCTAAATGATCAAAGGGAAAAGCCCAGGCTTCTCTTCCTGAGCCAAAGTGATCCGCAGACTACTAGAACATGTCTACTTAATCCATGGCATTCTTTGAAAGACTCAAGACCACGTAAACGTGCTGTCTGTCCTTTTAGCTAAAAATAGCCAACTTTCTGGATTGGTGTTGCCACCTTTTGCCCTTCTGTTTTCCAGGACTGCTAAACGAGTAGTGAATTCTGTAGCAGAAAGAAAACTGAGAAATGGCTTGTTAAAACGCCTTGAGAAAAATTCAAACGGTGTTTTTATTTGTTACCATTAAGCCACCAAATTGTGTTATCTTTTGGTATTTTAATGTGGAAGTCACGTAAGCCCACGGTTGGAAAGTTAGATTGTGTTGTCACAGTCGGGTCAGTTATTTTTCTCACTTTCTGTTGCTGTGCTGTCCAGAAAATGTTCTGTCCTTTTGAGCAAAGTTAACTCTCTAGCATCTTTGATTTAAGCCAGTAAAGGTACAGCCTTATTGTAGTGGGAAAAAAAGCAAATGCTTCTCGCAAATATATTTCCTAGTAGGAAAGCAAGATTGCCAGGCTATTAATTCGCAATCTTGGTTTAATAACGACTAGGAAACATAAGGGAAGAAGATGAAACAATTAGAATGACTGAATAAATTAGCTGGAAATCTTACATGTGTTTAATGTACCGCTGTCATTTAACCAATCCAGTTGTGTGCTGCTTTAGATATGGCCCGTGTGGTTCAGCGCCCACATCCATTTTTTTCTAGAAAAGCTGTTCTGCTCCTTTCTTGCTACCTTCTCCAGTAACTAGGGCCACATTTCGGCTAAACTTGACAGATGTAGAGATCTCTCAGGTACTTAAACTTGAGACCTTCTGAAGACTGGTGTATATGGGAAGTGATGAGATCCAGATTGGTGTGTGCTGAGAAAGCTTGCTGTGCTCCCCCATATCAGGTAGCAGATCAGGTGTCGTCTATGTATTTGGTTAGACAGTCCATGTGTACACTTGAGGAGTCATTACTTAGCCCAGCCAAACGAATAGCAGACATGATAGAGATGGACAGGATTTCTTAGGGGGAGGTATGGCACAAGATTGTAAGAAAATGGGCTTTGATAGTCTTCCTGATCACAGAACAGCTTATTATTTGCTGGAAGATGGAGATTATTTGGGGGGCGGGGGGGTGGGGGGAAGTATATAGGAAAAGTACTTGGAACATCCGTGTGTCTATTCAGCACCTCATTTCTAAACTTGTTTTCTTATGACTCTTGTTCTAGGAGTGCTTACTACAAACCGCCATCATGTCAGCCCCATCTGCTAATAGCAGGAAAAGCGGGATATGGCCAGGTTTCTTATTTGGCACCCGCGGTGTTGCATGCTTTGGAGAAGTTTCCCGTTCACACCCTGGAGCTATCCATTCTGTTTACAAACATTGCACCGCCAGAAGAAATATGCGGAGAGGTATCTTTTTTCTTTTTATTCTCATAGGATTCATTGACTGTATGTAAAGGATCAATTGAGTTGCAAGTAAGGTAAGCAAAATTCGTTGGTAATGGAGGTGGCCTTGTTTTCATGTGCTGTTATGTTTGCTTCTGTCTGAAAATCCACTTTTCTTTTAGAGAAAACCATAAACATGATGGATGTTGTACACATCCACATTTTCCATACCAAATTTTACAGTGAGGATGTTGCTAGCAGCTCAGGAGGCTGGGAGGTGCTGTTAATAGACCTCTCTTTGTGGAAAGAAATGCTGCTCTCAGTGGGATCCAGAAAGTAGTTCTCATTGCCTTACAGGACTGTGTGCTCCCAGTAGATGGCTCTGTATCAGACTGCATGTGGTGTACTTTTCGTAGCCTTGTTTTTTATTCTATCTGTAAGGCAGCTAAGGTCTGGGGCTTCTGTTTGTTTTGTTTTTACATGTACATATACAACTTGTGCTGTTGCAGTATGTGCAATCAAAGCATTAAAATTCACAAAACGCTTCAGTTTACAAACTGATGTGGTTTTAACTCGAAAAAATAAACATAAGCAGATTTGGTGTTTTTACATTTAGGCAGGAAATCCTTTTTGTTGTTTGGCATCACCATCTTAAAATATTTTTACCTTTAGTAAAAACATTTGTGAGCCGTACAAGTAAGGACAGACCCGTTACATGACTGGATAGTTACGTCTTAACAGGCTACTCTACGTGTTTTAGTTTTCTTATCCAAGCATTCCTTTTCACTAGGTGATCGGAAATGCTCAGAAGACAGCACCAGCATAATTTGTGCAAAATATGCAGTGCTTGAAATGTAAATGAGGAAAAGATATTTTTACTGAAGAGATTTCTTCTGACAGTCTGTCATTTCATGCTGTACTGGGTAAACTGCTAATAATGCAATTTAGTAGAGAATTGAAACGCTTTAATAAAAAAATCAGCTTCTTTCTTCATATGAGCCAAAGCTTTCTAAGCTGGAAAGCCGAGATCCAATTTCTGCTTAAGGAACTTTGAAATCAATTTTTAGTTGTATTCCTAAACAAACTGCAGTAAAAGTACATGCATAACTTGGTTGACTTCTGAGCGTTTACATTAAAGGAAGGTGTTCAAAACAGGAACAAGCTGTTCTCATTCTGATTATTTTGTCTCAGTTACTGGGGGAGAAAATGGGTCTTACCTAGGTGTGTTTATTGTCAACTGCTTTGAAAGTGCTTAAGTTTCCGCAGAAGTTTTTTGTGCTGGTTCTAAATTCCTTCTAAAATAAGTATTGAAATTCCTTACCTACCTTTTGATACTAGAAATTGACTAATGGAGGAAACGCAAGAAGTACTAGCTACTTCAGACACCTTCTTTTGGTACAGAAATAAAAACTCAGCAAAAAGCCCTCACTTGTCTACTGAAGCCTTTCTCTTCCCTCTATAGCCATCAAGGTTCTAACTAAAGGGCAGCAAGGCAAGTAAATACAAAGTAAGCGGTCTTGGATGTGGCGAATGCCATGACTTCATCAGTGTATCGTGCAATCCTTTCATTGAGATGTAATTCTGCAGGTGTTTCTTAAAGGTGATATTTGAACTTGCCATGCTAAGCTGTGAAAATCTAGCCTTTTAAGGCCAAGAAGATAGCTTCAGTTTGTCTTCTTCAGGTTATTACTAATTTTAACAGGTACTCATCTTTTTGGAATAGAGTATGATTTTTTTGTGGCCTTAAATCTGAAATGTTTTTTCTCCTTCTGCTTTAGATCCAAAAATGCTTTCTTAAGGAATTTGGAGAAGTTTACGAGTAAGGAGGACAGAGCAAGAATTTTTGAGGACCTAATTCTAGATGGAACTGCTAAGCCTCCGGTAAAGAAAGCAGGTGAGGATGTAAGAAATACATCTAAAACCTTCCTAACTGTAAGTTACTAGCTATTTGGTATTTCCTTTGCTGGTCATTTTCTATCGGTAATTTTTCATATGCTTGTATGTGAGTACTGTGAATTGGCTAATTTTTCCTGATTAATTGAAGTTCGCCGGACATTGGAAGTCCTGCCTGTAGCATCACCAGCTGAGCCTCAAGAGCCGACAGAGGAAGAAGTAGGACTGCTGGAGGAGGAAGCGGAGGATACGTTGCGTGAACTTAGCATTTTCTTAAGGGAGGTTACTCAGAGACTTGCCACTGACAGACGTTTCATGGAATTTACAAAGCCCGTTGACCCACAGAAGGTAAACGAGTGTTGATCTGTGCGTACCATCTTATCTGTGTGTATTTGTAATTTCTCAGTGTTTGTATCACAGAATCACAGAATCGTCTAGGTTGGAAGAGACCTCCAGGATCATCCAGTCCAACCTCTTACCTAACACTAACAAGTCCTCCGCTAAACCATATCACTAAGCTCAACATCTAAACGTCTCTTAAGGACCTCCAGGGATGGTGACTCAACCACTTGCCTGGGCAGCCTATTCCAATGCCTAACAACCCTTTCAGTAAAGAAGTTCTTCCTAATATCCAACCTAAACGTCCCCTGGCACAACTTTAGCCCATTCCCCCTTGTCCTGTCCCCAGGCACATGGGAGAACAGACCAACCCCCACCTCGCTACAGCCTCCTTTAAGGTACCTGTAGAGAGCGATAAGGTCGCCCCTGAGCCTCCTCTTCTCCAGGCTGAACAAGCCCAGCTCCCTCAGCCGCTCCTCATAAGACTTGTTCTCCAGACCCCTCACCAGCCTCGTCGCCCTTCTCTGGACTCTCTCGAGCACTTCGACGTCCTTCTTGTAGCAAGGGGCCCAAAACTGAACACAGTACTCGAGGTGCGGCCTCACCAGAGCCTAGTACAAGGGGACAATCACTTCCCTAGCCCTGCTGGCCACGCTGCTTCTTATACAAGCCAGGATGCTGTTGGCCTTCTTGGCCACCTGAGCACACTGCTGGCTCATATTCAGCCGACTATCAACCAGTACTCCCAGGTCCTTCTCGGCCAGGCAGCTTTCCAACCAGTCATCTCGCAGCCTGTAGCGCTGCTTGGGGTTGTTACGCCTCAGGTGCAGGACCCGGCACTTGGCCTTGTTGAACTTCATACAGTTGACCTCAGCCCATCGGTCCAGCCTATCCAGATCCTCCTGCAGAGCCTTGCTACCCTCGAGCAGATGGACACACGCACCTAACTTGGTGTCGTCTGCAAACTTACTGAGGGTGCACTCAATCCCCTCATCCAGATCATCGATAAGGATATTGAAGAGGACTGGTGCCAGTGCTGAGCCCTGGGGGACTCCACTAGTGACCGGCCTCCAACTGGATTTGACTCCATTCACCACAACTCTTTGGGCCCAGGCTATCAAGCCAGTTTTTAACCCAACGAAGCGTACACCAGTCCAAGCCACGAGCAGCCAGTTTTCTGAGGAGAATGTTGTGGGAAACGGTGTCAAAAGCCGTACTGAAGTCAAGGTAGACCACATCCACAGCCTTTCCCTCATCCACTAAGCGTGTCACTTTGTCATAGAAGGAGATCAGGTTTGTCAAGCAGGACCTACCCTTCATAAACCCGTGCTGACTGAGCCTGATCGCCTGGTTGCCCTGTAAGTGGTAGGGTTTGTATTTCTCAGCATTTTGGGGAAGGAAGGTTTAACTTTGTTTTTAGGACTGCACTGTTGTGATTTTGCAAGAAGCAGGCAGGGCTTTTACTTCTGCTGGCTCTCCAATATCTGTGATCGGATTATTCGCTGAAAGCCCTGGTCAGACCAAATGCCAACACAGTTTGCTCATGAAAAGGCTTTGATATGTAGGCACGTTAGAGCACTGAAAAGCACAGAGATCTTTCTTTGTGATTACAAACTGTATTTACAGGACTATTTTACTGAAGTCTGAAGCTCTGTATTGGGCTGTCAGTTTCTGTGGGAACAGGAGGAGAAGCAGCAGTTTGTAAAAGAAGTTTTGAGATTCTGTTGTCTGTTTCATCTGGAACTCCTCAATATGAGATCAGCCTTAAGTGCTGTGTGTTTTCTTTTTCCTCCCATTTGCTGCTTAGGTCCCTTTTTCTCCTTTCATGTATTCAAAAAGTCTAAACTAGGGGCATATGCTTGAAAGACAGATGTAACTGGAATATGCCCGCGTATCAGCAAAGTCCTGTTCACGTAGGCACCCACTGACTTTTCTTCCCCTTTCCTCCTAGGTTCTTGAGGTGAGAAACATCTAGACAAATACATATGTCCTCATGCAAACTAGTCATTAGGCTCCTCTTACGGTCTGAGTAAAGAAATCAGCACCCCTGAGCCCAGTTATCCCATTCTAAAGTAGATGCCTGGAATAGATGCTTCAGAGGTGCAATTCGTGCGCCTTTTTCTCAATGTCAACAACAAAGAGAATGTCGGACGGCTTACTCAGATTTCATCGCTGTGATTTTTCTGAAGCAAAGGGAAATGACTCTCCCACCCTCGGTGTTTGTTCTCTACCATGCACATGCTTCTGACCTCTCTACTTCTTTTTTTCTTCTCGTAGCAGCTGTAACGCCAGTTGAAAGAGCCCTTCCATTTTGAGAAGTGAAGTGGTTAATTTCAGCATCTTCTGATGCGTCACAAGTATTCAGGGTTTTAAGAAGACATTTATTGAAAGTTTTTCCAAATAATTTTGGTAGACAGCGTGCAAGTCTAAGAAAACCTCTGAACACATCTATTTGATTGGCAGGTACCTGGTTATGCAACAATCATTAAAGAGGCAATGGATCTTTCAACAGTCCTCAGTAAAATTGACTCGCCCCAATACCTAAGTGCAGGAGACTTTCTGAAGGATATTGATCTGATCTGTAACAATGCCTTAGAATACAACCCAGATCAAAGACCTGCAGGTGAGGATGTGCTTTTTATGCCTAGTTTAAAAAATCTGCCAGATGTATAGATGGATAAATGCTGTGTGTGGACAGTAGTCTGGATGGATTAGATGATTTTGGATATCCACAGAGAACATTTCTTACCGGGTTGTAAATATTTTAGCATTTTGCTACTTGGGCATGGAATTGGGATCTGTGTTCACAAGGAACTAGTGCTTTTGTTTTAATAACTAACTTCTATGTTGTTATGCTGAAACTATTCACTGAGATAACCTTTCAGAACCAGCCTATGAAGAGAGCAAATTTTTCTGTGATCCAAATAGTTTCATCGGTTGGTAGACAATATTCAGTGAATGTCTGTAAAATTTCAGATCCTCTCGTTAGGAACAGAGCCTATGTTTTGCAAGACACTGCATATTCTATAGTGATGAAAGAAATGGATGCAGAGTTTGGGTGACTTTGGGAAGAACTTAAAGAATCTTGTGAGAAAAGAGGTATGTGCTTTGATGCTATGGTTTTTAAGACTTGTCTCTGCATTTGTAACCGAAAATGCCAGACAAAGATCTTTGCTACCTATTCTTTATTGCAAGGTCTCACCTCTCCAGCGCGTGCTCCGTGTAACGGCTCCGAGACGCCACAGCAAAACCCTGCTACTGAATACAACAAAGCGGATCAAGAGAGTAAGGAAAATGCAAAGATGACAGCGGCACCTGTAGATGCCAGTACACCCCTTTGTAATGGCAAGTTGCATTTCATTCCGTTGCTCATGTCATTCCTACCTTCTCTGTTCTGGTGACATAACAGGTTTCTCTGATGCCTGGCTCTTTGTGCCAGAGGCCTTACGTTTTCGAGTTTACTTCAAAATGTGAGAGAGAAATCCAGAGGTCATTCATTCAATATAGTTATGAACTCAAGTTCAAAGAAAGTTGGTTTACAGTATAGAAAACTGGCTTTGATGACCCAACTGACATCTAATAGCCCCTAAATTGCTAATTCTTGAGGTAAAAAATGTTGTGCATGGGAGTTTCTGAATAGTCAGCTAGTTTTTAATTATGCAGAATGGTATTTTTCCCCCATTCCACCCCTCTCTTCCCCAAATGCTGAAATCTTTGCTACCTCATACTGTGATTGCAGCTGAAGGAGGGAAGTCTAACTAGTGTGAGTGGGAATTTTGCCACGGACTTCCCCATATCCTTTTGCAATACTTTGTGAATACCACGAATGTTGGGCTTTTCTGTTGGGCAAAACCACAAAGTTTGTTTTTTCACAAAAGGTGAACTGAATAAGGAAGCATACGAGGTATAAGTCCTTACATTTTTTTTCTCCTTTGAATATTCCCTCAAAATTGTCTCTTTAATCAAACTCTTCCAAACACGTATTCAGCTTTTGAAGTCTGCAGCTTGATAACAGACTCGAAGAAGAGCTTATTTCCAAAGGCTTTTCTGATGTTCATCTGTATTAGTTCCCGTAATAAGACAGGAAGTGACTTGATCGAATAACCTCACATTGTATTAATACTTCCCGTCCAAAGTAAGAATCCTCTGCATGTAAAATCTTGAAGGCGGTTGTTCTGTGAATGAAATTATGTAGTTGTGTTGTGTGTTTTTTTTTTTTTTTTAAATCTAATAGCAAAGTGACCCCATTAACTTTCAACTCTTTTCTCGACATATGTAGGGATACAGACAATGGGACCTCAGTTCCTTTGTTTTCCTTGTCAGTCAAGTAAGATGAAGATAATGGATTTTGAAGAAAGAATTCTTTTGGTAAAGTTTTGGATTACTTTTTATGCTGTCTCTTTGTGGGTGCGTCAGAAAGAAAGCGCAGAAGGAACAAATCTGCAGGTACTGCAGCAAAGAGAAGAAGGAGTTTTCAATTCGATAAAGAGAATGAAGTACCGGAAGATGACCAAAATGGTAGTGGTGAAGAAGAGTTTCTGGAAAAAAATGTTTCTGACATGATGTATCAAGCTGAAGGTGAGTCCACACAAAATTATTTTGTGGAAGAAAGTGAAGGTGTTCTTCAAGAACAACAGACACATAGCAACGAAATAGCATTTTCTGGGATAGACAGACAGTGAGAGAAGCGGGGGAGATTTTGATATGACTAAACCTGATGCTGAAAAGGAGAGTGCCAAGCTTCCTGGACATTCAGCACTAAGAGAAGAAGAGCAGAATTCAAGTGGTAAGTGAAAAGTCCAACAGGTCATTTAGCACCTTATTCTTGCTGAGGAGGATTACACTATTTATTAGCTCTAGCCTTCAGTTTCACTCTATTTTTTCTGTTACAGCTCTCAAAAATCATCACACAGTTTATTCCGTAATGATGTTGCTCCTGTAATTATGTAAGCCAAGCCCACGTATTTCTGTAGGTGCTGTTTTTTTGATTCTGAAGTCTGTTTTTTCGAATGGTGCCTAACTGAAAGCCAGCAATCACTGACGTTCTTTTATTATACGAGGCAGTTTCCAATAATGAGCAGCTTAGGTTAAAAAGCTGCACTTCAAGATGTGTGGCTCCAGAGTAACATGTGGAATAGGAGACTTATGCCGTAATGTTGCAGTGTAAGATGTGTTTCCTAACCTGAATTGGCAACATGACTGTTTTTTTCCCGCTATTACCCTTTTTTCTAGTGCTTTTTGTTTGATTGGGAGGTGTTTGTTTTTTGTCTCAGTTTCAAATTTTTATGGAGCAGTGACGTTAGCTGGAAAGAAGGGAGAAGCCAAGTATTTCTCAGTGAAGATGATAACAATTCTGTCTCTGTATTTGTAGGAAGAGATTGTTTTGCAGGTACAGGATACTTCATTGAGACTGTATTCTACGTAAACAGAAAACCTGACTGAAGAAATTTGTGTCATTCCAGGTTCTTAGACACTTCAACCGACTCCTACTGGACATTCTCAGGTAGGACAGCAACAGATGAGTGTTGAGAACACCGTGGAAGCTTCTACAGAGCCAGACAATGTAGTTATTGTGGATCACTATGAGCTTGAAGTATGTCTAATTCCAGCTTTTTTTAATACTCAAATAGGACATATTCTTGTGATCTGTACAACTGCAAATTAAGTCAGTTGTTAAGCAATGCCAGTTAAAACAATTAATTGGAAGGACATATAGATTGTGAAGTAATTCAACCTATAATGCACTGTGACTGTTTAGTTTCCACACCTCGTGTAGATTTCTGTAGGCTACCGTTTGCTTTTGGTCAACTGTAGTTGAGGAGACAGTTTCTTTGCTTAATTTTTAAGGTAAAAGGCCTTGTTGCATTTTAAAATACCGCACTGATGACCTGCTAGTACTATTGGTTATAATTGTTGTTTTAACAATTTTTATGATGGGTTTGAGGGCTTTTATTTGGGGATGTTTATTATGTATTTTTTTTTTTTGCATGCTTTGATGTATTAGGAACCTGAAAAGGATCTTTATTTCTTGCAGTGATGATTTTAAACCTGAAGATAGCAGGTTGACATAAACTAGCTAGCCGTGGATAAGCGACTACTTTTCTGAAATTCCTTCAAAATGCAGTATTAGGATTTCCCATCCATACTACTGCAGTGTAATAAGGGTTTGCCAATCCCTCACGGGAGGAAAGTGGTTATCCTAGGCTCCAGTGGGGGAAATGGATAAGAGTGGCCCTAAGTACGGGAGGAAAAAGGTTCCTTTGCATGAGTTGGAGAGGGCATGAGTAAGGACCATCTTGAGGGGAGAGCAGAATGAGGGAAATTAGAAATTAGAATGAGGAAATTAGAATTTAGGAAGATTGCTAGGAGTCATGGAGGTTGGCCCAAAACAGATTAGGACTGCTGTTTATGTGCTGCATGAATCCTGTGTGGGAAGAATACGACCAGATAAGAATCCTCTTTTGTAAAGGGGCTTGTCAACACAATTTTTGTCACAAGTATATAACAAGAGTTTGAGCCTTCTCTCTAGTCACACTCTAATCTCTTTTTAACTAATATGCTTGACCATCTGTAATTTGGGAGATTTCTGCCTGTGCCAGTTTTACCCTAATGAGTCAAATTCTCTGGTCTCTTCCTGTAAAAGATGCTTTCCGAGTTGTCAGAACTCAGCAGAAATCTGCATGAGGCATCCATGGTCCAAGTCAGGTGTTCCCAGTATACGTTGGATATTCGGTCTTCTGATTCCAGATCCTTGAACCCATTTGTCTTGGGGTTGCTTGTGCTTGAGAACAGATAAAAGTTGTTACGCCTATCAGTCTGCCCTAAAAAGAGAGTGCCTCTTGTTTTAGGCACTGGTCATCTCGATCTCTTCTTCCACATCTGAGAAGGAGTTAGAACGGACACTCTGTTCCGCCTGTGAAAGAGAGAGGATTCTTTGGATTCAGGGAGGCCGCTCCTGAAAAAATGAGATCTTTTAGCTTGAGCAGGGCTTTACTTGTGTTATCTCAGGGCCTGTGAACTTTTGTAACTTAACTTTTAATACTTAAATTAAAAGTAATTAGCTTTCTTGGTTTTCTGTTTCTTCCTTTAGCTTTAACAAACAAATCTCTCCTATTCAGAGGGCACTGTACAAGTTAGTCAGGAGCGTGCTGTACTGTAGGAAGAGAGAGAACTTAACGGGTAATTATTCAAAGTCTAGAAATTAACTTCTTGAGCTTGTTGTGGCTTTTCAGGAACTGTTTCTAACTCTTTCTAATTGTTGTGAAACCACTGCTGATACAGGTCCATACAGTTTATATCCTACCCTCTATTTTGGATGCATAAGGATGCATCTGAAGCTAGAAGGGGTAATAGGTCATTGTGATGGTGGTAGCACACTATTTTGCTAAATATTAGTGACTCTGTATGACAGAGTCTTTATTTTTATAGTAATAGAACGTGTTCTTAAGCTTTCATTTGTGCTTGCTGCTAATTTGTCTTTGTTTTTCTTATTAGGAGATTAAGAAAGGAATCGCAGTCTTCCAGTATTACAAGTAATGGGGTCTTCAACATGATTTCTACTCTCCAAGGCACCCAAGTTTCAAGGCAGTGAAAAATAAGAAAAAACCATCATCCCAGGGTACCCAAGCACATAACCAGAGAACACAAGCTCCCTGTTTGAGCACTCAAAGCTCATCCAAGTACCTTCGTAGAGCAGCCAAGCAACTTCCTGGGGCACTCAAGCATCTCCCCAGAGAAAGCAAACAGCTTTACGGATCACACAAAGCACTCAGTGGAGCACTCATGTATCAGTCCAGGGCACCCCAGCACCTCCAGGGAAAAGAAGGCACCACCCTGGAGCACCCAAGCAGCTCCCTGCAGCACCTGACTCTCTGCCTGGACACACATAAGTATCTTCCTGGAGCACTCAATCGTTAAGAACCAGGCTCCTGCCCTGGAGCACCCAAGCACCTCCAGGGGAACAAAAGCACCTCTTTGGGCACCTAAGCATATCCCCAGGAAAACCAAGCACCTCCTGATGTACTCAGACACCTCCCCAGGGGTGCTTAGATTCTTGCTGACTCACCAAGCATCTCCCTGGAACACCCAAGGTCCACACTGGAGAAACCAAGAATGGCCGTGGGGCCAACAAGCAACTCCATGGATGAGAGAATCAGAGAAATGTGGAGATGCTTGAGTTCCCTGGGAAATTGCTGCCTGCCTGAGTGAGATGATTGTGGCATACAGGGAATTGCTAGAGCCTGTGGCAACCAAGCACCTCCTCGGGGCACAAAAGCATTGCTCATAGCTATCCCGGCATCTCCATAGGGCAGGCAAGAACATCCTCGGAGCTCCGTAGCACCTCCCTACAGCCATCGAGCACCTCCCAGGAGAAGACACACATCTCCCTGGGATGCCCAAGGATCTTCCTGGGTCACCCACAAACCTCCGTGGACTCCTGGAGCCCCTTGGCCTGGCACACCGCATGTCTCTGGGGCACTCAGGCATCTCTTTGGAGCAACAAAACATATCCAAACGGTAGACAAGCATCTTCCTTGAGGAGCCAAGGACCTCCTTGGGGTAGCGTGGCATTTCCACAGGGCACCCAATCATCTTCCCAAGGGAAACAAGCACCTCTCTTGAGGCAGCAAGCGTCTCTGCACAACATTCAGAAATCCCACTGCAGCAATCAAGTATCTCCCCAGGCGACAGAAGCATCTCCGTCGGGACATACAAGCACATTCCTGCAGAACCCAAACATCTCCCCAGAGCATCCACGCACCTTCCTGGAACACTCCAATAACTTTTTGCGACACGCAAGAATGTCACCGGGGGATCCTAAAATCTCCCACAGTGTCCCCAGCATGTTTCTGGACCACCCAAGGAACATTCTAAGGCACTTTGCGTGTCCCTGAAGGCCCCAGGAATCTCCCTGGACCACCCAAGCATTACTGCTGGGCACCCAAGCATGAATATTTTCAGGACCCAAGCAGTCCACAGAAGCAGAAAAGCATTTCCAAGGGCACACAGGAACCTCCTATGGGCACAGAATGGCCTGGGGCACATAATCGTCTCTCGGGAGCACCCAGGAATTTCCCTCCAGCAATGAAACGCCTCTCTGGAGAAACCATACATCGCCCTGGGTCAGTCAAACATCTCCCTAGGTACACAAGCATCTCCCTGGGGAATCCAAGCACCCTCCTGGAGGACCGAAGGAGCTTCTCGAAGTATGCAAGCATTTCCCCATGGCCCCCAAGCACCACAAGTGGCACCTAAGCACCTCCCTAGAGGCTGCCACCACCTGCCTCTGGGTCACAAGCTCCTCCCGGGAGCACTCAAATATCTCACAGGGACACGCCAGCATCTCCTGCATCTCACATACTCCAAGATACTCCTGCATCTGATTGGAGAATCCAGCCGTCTCCCCAGGGCTCCAAAATACCACCTGGGGCACACAAGTATCTCATTGGACATGGGAAGCACCTCCCTTGGAACCCCAGAGCTTCTGTGGGGTGCAGGAGCCCCTCCCCGGGTCATTCAAGTATGTCCACAGGGCACCCAAGCATATCCCCAGGGGACGTAAGCATTTTCCTGGTGGACCCATGCATCTCCTATTAGCACTCAAGCAGCTCGCTATGGATGCACTGAAAAATTCTCCCACACCACAAAAACATCTCCTTGGGGAAGTTAGGATTCTACCTAGAGCACCAAATCATCTCCCTTGGGCACCCAAGCACATCCTTCAGGCATCTCTCCTGTTGCATCCCAACCCCTCTTTGCATTACCCAAAAGCATCTCCCCTTAGAAAAGAAGCATCTCCTTGGAGGACCCAAGCACCTCCCTGGGAAAGAGTAGCATCAACTGTGGGCACCCAACTGTGTAAAAGGAGCACCCAAGAACATCCTTGTAGCACCCAAGCATCTCCCTAAGGCAAACCAGCACGGGACAGCCAAACACCTCGCTGGGGAACGCAATCACCTCCCTTGAAGACCAAGGATCTCCCTGGTGTACCCAGGCATTTTCCCAGGGCATGCTGGCATCTCCTCAGGGCATCCAAGCACCTTCCAGGAGCACACCATCTTCTCCTGGAGGCACACGAGAACATGCCCAGAGCACCCAAGCATAGATTTGGAGCAAGAAAGCACAACACAGGGGCCCCCAGGCATGTCTCTGGAGCACGCAAGCATCTCCTTTGTGCAATGTAGCATCTCCTCAAGGTACACAAGCACCTCCAGGGGCATCCAGACATCTTCCTGGGGACCCCCAGCACTTCCCTGTGGTCCACAAGCACCTCCCAGGGGGAGAAGCGAGCTTGTTTCCAGTAAACCAGTGCTTCTCATCAGAGGAGACATACATCTCCCCGAAGCACCCAAACATCGTTCTCTTTATCCCTGTCAATAACAAACTACAGCAGTGAGAATCAAAAGCAAACTAGAAACACCTTCCTCCCTTACACACTCTTCTACCTCCTTCCCGCAAGCAGCACAGGAGAATGGCGAAGGGGGGCCCGGGCCTCCCGCTCCGCTGTGGGCTGCTCTCCACAGGCAGCAGCTCCACTCCAGAGTCTGCTTCTCTGGGGCCTCTCCATGGACTGCAGCCTCCTTCAGGCCAGATCCACCTGCTCCTCCATGGGCTCCTCTGGCGGCGGGTCCTTTCTGGAGCCATCTGGGGATGGTTCTCGCTTGCCTTGCGGCATCTCCTGGGCTCTTCTCACACAAGCTGCCCCTGCAGAACCCCCCTATCAAAACCTTGCCGCATAAGACATACAGAAGGACACCAAGGGACTGGTCTTGTAGTTCCAGTTTTATTCAGAGAGATCTTCCCCAGGGAAGCTCTGTGGCTCCCTGGCTGTTCAGGGCCAGCAGCGCAGTGCTGCCAACCTAGCCCATCTTGATGCGGGTTGCTGCTGTACTTGACATTGCAGGATCTCTATGGTCCCAGCTGCCAGGTGACGGATCGATGGATGGGTGTCATATTCCAAATGCATTTGGAGGTCTGTGACAGAAAGACACAGAGCAGAGATGAAACCCGTTGACCTACAGAGACCATCCATCATCACTCTGGACCATGCCAACCCCATCGTATACTTCTAGGGCCAGCAGGAACAGGTCACACTAGCATGTCCCTTTGCCCCTGCAGCATTTCCTTGGAGCAGGACAAGGCATAGAGCTGCAGACTGCAGGGGCTCTGGCCCCTGTCACTTGGTCCCAATACCCCCAGCACTGCCCTCACTCACAGGTGATGATCATCTGCAGCTTCTCTTTGTCTAGGTCCCTGGAATGCAATGCAGCAAACGCTAGGAAAAGAGCACCAATCAGATCCATCACAGCCCCTGGTATAGACAGGGCCGTGCCCTCCCCCCCCTGCCCCCAGCACCCCTGCAAGCACGGTGCCCAAGGAGGAAGCCGAGCAAGGCACACACCAGGCCCACCTGCATGGGCAGGGGGCTGAGGGAGGCACAGGGCTCCTGGGGTTACAATCAGGGGCTTCAGGGCCCACAGGGCTGCGCCTTGCTGCCAGGCCAGGGCCCAGACAGGGAAGCGGGGCCTGGGCTCACCGATGAATTTGATAGCCTTCTGTCGCAAGTTGGCCTGAGCAGTCCTCCAGGTATGGCAGGCTCTGCTGCAGGTATCCGCCCACCCTGCTGCTCTTCTGCTTGAGCTGGAGAAAGCACAAGGGCGCGGGGCTCACATACCCTCCCCAGCCAGCCGGACCAGTCCCTCCTGCCAGCACCCCCCTCCCCCTTTCCCCCAGGCCATCCCCAGCTCCCAGCCAGGAGCTCTGTGGGGCTGAGGTTTGGAGAGAGTTAGGAGACCCTTCTGTCCCGCTGCCAAGGCCCAGATGGGCTAGGGTCTCCTCCCGCATCTGGGGAGGGAAGGGTCAAGGGGCCTGCAGAAGAGCCCCCCCGGGGCTCTGTGCTTGAGGGAAGGGAGCCACAATGCAGCTGCAAGTGGTGGGCTCTGGGCTGCAGCAGCCTGGGCATGTTCGGGCAGGCTTGTCCGTTTGGGGCCTGGGGCTGGGCGGTTCTCCTTACCAAGTACTCCCCAATCCTCCAGATGTCCTCGGTCTGAGTCAGCTGCTCAAGCTGTTTCCACTTCAGGAACTTTGCACAGGCAAGTAGGACTGCTGCAGACGCCTGTGGAGAAGCAGAGGCAGGGAGATGGCACCGCACACACAGTATCTAAAGTGTCTGATTGCCTGCTGCCCTGCCCCCCCCATGCCCAGAATACCCCTCTGGTGTCAGCACATCCAGTGCCCACATCAACGGCCAGGTCTGAAATCTGTACCTTGGCCACACTCTCAGCCTCGTCACTCATCCGGAAAAACAGTGGAATAAGGGCCCTGCGCACGGTCGTCTTCATTGCTCCTTTTTTCCACCACACCACAGACTCCATCAAGTCTTTGAAGAGGAGCATGGAGCACTCTCGCACCTCACTGGACACCTGTTAGGGAGGACAAAAGGAGGATTTCAGCAACTGCCAGCCTCCTCCTGCCCATGGGGAGCAAGGGCCGTAGGGTGGCTAATGTGAAGGATGAAGCCTTGTATTTCAATCAAAGGAGCTGGAGGCCCACACAAGGCAAAGCAACAGGTTTCCAGCACAGGGTGCCTGTACCATAGAGTGTGCTCCAAGCCAGCCCACTTTTACTACTAGCTGCACCAGCCATGTCAAAGTATAGCTCCCTGGGAAGGGGCTGAGGAGGATATATGGCTGGCCTTCGATAAGGCTTCTGGGGCACACTCTGTCTCCTCAGCTTCTGCCTTTCTGCTTCAGCACAGGGAACTTTTGACTGTGTTGAGTTGTCAACCTGACAGGGAGAAGCCCTGTTGGACTGCAGAGCCCAGAAGACAGCCCACAGGAGCCCAGAGGAGCAGAGAGAGGAGAAGGCCCTGCCCAAGTGCTGCCCACAGGCCTGGGCTGAAGGGCAGTGCCATTGCGGGGTGCCCATCTACAGGGCTCAGTCACCCACAGCAGCCTTACGTTGTTGAAAAGAGGCAGGAGTCTCTCAGCCAGTGCCAGAGCGATGGGGCTGGCCTCCTTCTTCTCCAGATGACCGATCACATTTTTGAAGATAGTCAGGGCCTTCACAGTGATGTGCGTGTTGTCATACTGCAGAGTCTCCATGACTTCTGGCAGCAGGACCTGCACTTCCCTCACCTGTACAGAAAGACACCATTTGCTTTTAGTGAAGAAAATGGCCACCTTAGCCAAGGTGCTCTGGTTACAGAGCACCATCATCCTGCTCACTTCCTGGCAGCTGCCATGGGAATCTCACCAACAACCTTCCGTCAGGCAACGGCCATGAGTGTGGTGATTAAGTAGCTGGGAGAGCAGGGCACGGGGAAGGGAGGTGATGAGAGCAAGGGCTCCGTTTCCCCCACTGAGTCGCCCCCTTTGTAAATGTCCCCCAGGGAATCCATTTGGAAAGCTCCTGGGATGTTCCACAGGCAGACACCAGGCCCCACCACCACCATCACCCCACCTCCTGACTCCCAGCTAATGACAAGCCATGGCGTTGCCTCCTGTCCCAGCACGAGGCTGCCAACAGGGCTTTGCTTGGCAAAGTCCGGCTCACCATCTCAGATCTCTCCGACAACATGACGAGGGCTCTGAGCACCAGCCAGAGAATCGGCAGGTTGTGAAGACTCAGAAGCAGCAGCAGCTTTTCTGGGTCACATAAATCCGCTAGTACTTTTTCAGTTGGATGCATCATCTGAAATGAACACAGCCGTGAGAGATGGGCAGAGCCTGCAGCATGCCCGTCACCCTGCAGCTCCTGGCTCCCCTGGCAGCTCAGGGCAGGGTGCAGGGGACACACACCCTGGTGCCCGTCCAGGTGCCCGTCCTGGGGCAGCCGTGCCTGCAGAAGAAAACAGGGCCCCTCTGTGCCCTGTGCGTGGCACCACGCAGCACCTTTTCTTTGCCTGCTCCTCCTGCCCTCTGGCTGTCCGCAGCCTCTTGCTGCCATGCCTCTGAGGAGCAACAGACCAGCATGAACTGGCACGAAGCAGGCACTGGAAGCAGGTGGCTACAGGTGCTACTTGTCCCCGGTCTCACAGCCTGCCCAGACTGTGCAAAGACCATGGCTCTGCCCCAGCCCCAGCCATTGCTGTGACAATACCCCTGGCCCTGCCACTGCCACAGGTTTCCAGTTTTTCTTAGGGCGCTGGCCCTAAGGGGCTGTGTCTATGAGTCCTGGAAGAAGTGACAGTTTGGGGAAGATGGGGCGGGGAGAGGACTGTGCCTCTTTCCTGGAGGAGAGCACACAGCCCTGAAGAGGAGCAAGGTGTGTTCTCTGGTTACTCACAGCCAAGTTAAGAAGGCTGGTGTGCTCTGTCTGGACGTGCAAAGACCAGCACACCCGTTTGTCCTGGAGAACGTTCTGTAGCTCGTGCAAGATCTTCCCTGAAGTCATTGGAAGGGAAAGCATCGCCTTCCAGATGTCCAGCGTAGTGCTGCAAGCCCAGAACACTCTGTTGGCAGGGCTGCCCTGCCCACAGAGCTGCGACCCAGACAAGCCCCGCAGGTCCCAGGCTATCCTGCAGCCCTGGCCCTGACCCACCCCGTGCTTAGGGAACTGTTGGGGCTGGTACCTGTCAAGTGACGGAAGGCTGGTCAGCACATTTATGAGAGCTTCCCTGGGAAACTGGTTAGTCAGTGCCCTCAGTACTAAGAAGAAGCTCTGCCGGAGTAAAGATGTGCTGTTGCTCTTTTTTAGGTTTTCATGGAGGAACCTCAGAATCTTTTGCACCTGGAGGGGACACAGAAGAGAATGTAGCTGCCACTGGACTGCAGCCACTTGCCCAGCTGCCACTGAAATTGCTGCTGGGTATGCGAGGCAGGATGTGAGCAAGGCTTGAAAGGGCTCAAGGGCAGGGCAATCCAGCCACGGGCTGCTTACTTCCATCAGCCAAGAGGCAGGGTCTCTCACGGCCACTTCCAGCATGAACTTGGCCCACTGCTTCTTCTTATCGATGCAGCAGTCTCTCATGGTCTCAAGTGTCCTGAGGACGATGGCTGTCCTCTGAGGAGGCTGGAGGTATTTTCCAAATGGCTACGGAAGGAAGGAAGGAAGGAAGGAAGGAAGGAAGGAAGGAAGACATGACACATTGAGTCAGAGAGCAGCGCCTGGGGAGGGAAGATCAGGGGAAAGGAGGAAGAAAGACCCTCCCTTCAGGGCAGAGCTGTGCTGACAGCCCCCACCTGTGCCCAGCTTTGCCTCGCAGGCATCCCCTGAGCTGCAGGCTGCTCTGGAACACAGGGAAGGGGAGATGGCCTGGCTGGAGGGTGCCTGCGTCCTTACCTCCTGATCAGAACAGCTAGAAATGAAAGCAGACAGCCTCCAGATCCTTTCCATGGCTCTCTCCTTTACAAGTTTGTTCTGAGAGCTCGCAAAGCATAGCAGCACCTGCAGGAAGCAAAGCTGCTGGTCTGCTCTGGGAGCTGACAACTGCTCCAGCAGAAGCAGCACTGCTGAACTCCTGGCTGGAGTCACAATGTTCATTAGGGATTCCCAGAGCTGGAGCAAAGCCCTCAGTGGGTCACTGAGCCATGGGGTCCCTTCACACAAATCCCAAGGCCAACCCTGTAGCCAGGCAAGTAGGCAGATGCCATCCCAGGGAAGCCCTAGCTCCTTCCCATTCCCGCCCCCAGAACACAGTTCCCTGTCCCCTCTCCATGAAGGCTGGCTTTTGGAGCAACGTCCTGGTTTCAGCTGGGATAGAGTTAATTTTCCTCCTGGTAGCTGGTGTGGTGCTGTGTTTTGCATTTAGGGTGAGAATAATGTTGGTAACACACTGATGTTTTAATTGTCGCAGAGCAGTGCTTACACTAAGCCAAGGACTTTTCAGCTTCTCGCTCTGTCCTGCCGGCAGGCAGGCTGGGGGTGCAGCGGGAGCTGGGAGGGGACAGACCCAGGACAGCTGACCCGAACTGGCCAAAGGGGGATTCCATGCCATCTGATGTCATGCTGAACAATTATATGGGGGGGCTGGCTGGGTTGGGGGGACCGGGTGCTCGGGGATAGGCTGGGCATCGGTCAGCAGGTGGTGAGCAATTGCATTGTGTATTATTAGTAGTACTATAATCATTATTATTTTCCTTTCTTTTCTGTCCTAATAAACTGGCTTTATCTCAACCCACAGGCTTCATTTTTTCTGATTCTCTCCCTCATCCCAAAGAAGGAGTGGGGAGGGTGAGTGAACCGCTATGTGGTGCTGGGCTGCCGGCCGGGTTAAACCACAACAGGCAGAAATGGCCCATTCACACCTGGCAAGGAAAGCACGGGGGACCAGGAAAGCAGGGCGATGGCAGCTCCAGGTGCTGTCAGCGCGGAGCACAAGGACAGGGCTCAAATTCTCCCACCGCTTTGGTGCAAGGGGAGCTCTGGGGGCAGAGGAGGCCCAGAAGTGCTGGGAGGAAGCTGTGCTGTGACACAGGAAGGACCTGTGGAGGGCAAGGGACGTTGACAGCAGCCAGGGGACACTGGGGCCCTAGAAGAGCTTGGTGGGCAGCCCCTGGCTCCCCTGAGTGTGCTGGGCACGCTCCCGGCCGGCACTATGGTCTCTGTGCACGGCACAGGGGGCACTCTCCACTATTACATGTCACCTCGCTCTAGGGTGAGGAACGGCCACTGTGAAGCCCACACTGTGAAAATTACAAACCTGGAAGATCTTATGCAAATTCTCCTCGAAGCTGGAGGCAGGAGGGCTGATCAGCAACATCTGCAGCATGTTGTCCATACTTTTCAGGGTCTGCAAGAAGGACAAATTGTTGTGGTGGCAGGCTTTCAGTGGTCCTTCAAAGCTCTAAGAGACTGTGCTGAACTCCCCCTTGTACTGGGTTTACATAGCAAGGTTTTGGGGGGCTGCAGGGGTGGCCTCTGTGAGTAGAATCCAGAAGCAGCCCCTTGTTAGATAAGGGCCTGTTTCGACCAGCTCCAAGGGGACCCCCTCGCTGCCCAGAGCCAGGCTAATAAGCAACGTTGAAATGCCTCTGTGAGAGCATTCTTAAGACAGGGTGGATTAAGTATATATATATATATATATACATATAGCTGCACAAGAGCAGCTGGGAGAGCAAGGAGTGAGAAGCGGCCCTGCAGACACCAAGGTCAGGGCAGCAGGAGGGCAGGAGGTGCTCCAGGTGCAAGAACTGAAGTTCCCCAGGGCCTGTGGAGAGGCCCCTGGTGGAGCAGGCTGTCCCCCTGCAGCCCATGGGACCCACATGGAGCAGATCTCCACACTGCAGCCCGTGGAGGAGCCCGCGGTGGAGCAGGTGGATGTGGCCTGGAGGAGGCTGCGGCCCATGGAGAGCCCCCGCAGGAGCAGGCCCCGGGCCGGAGCTGCAGCCCGTGGAGAGGAGCCCACGCAGGAGCAGTTGATCTGGGGGCATCTGCTACCTATGGGAGACATATGTTGGAACAGTTTGCTCCTGACAGATGGACCCCATGGTATGGACCCATATTGGAGCAGTTGCCTGTGGGAAGCCCACACAGGATCACTTTGTGAAGGACAGCATCCCATGGGAGGGAGCCAACATCGGAGCAGGGGCAGAGAGGGACCGTGAAGGAGCGGTGGAGACAAAGTGTTATAGACTGACTGCAACCCTCATTCCCCCGTTCTCCTGGGGGGGAGGACGTAGAAGAGGGTGGATGGGGGAAGGTGTTTCCATTTTTTTTTGAGTTACTCACTGCTCTAGCTTGTTAGAAATAGGTAATAAGTGTTATTAATCTCCCTACTCTGAGCCTGTTTTGCCCTTGATGATAGTTGTTGAGGGATCTCCCTGTCCTTAGCTCAACCCTTGAGCCCTTTCCATCCTATTTTCTCCACCTTTCCCTTTGGGGAGGGAAGGTGAGAGAGCAGTTGTGGTGGAACTCAGATGTCCTGCGGGGCAAAACCACCACATCCCTTACTGCCAAGGAAGGACAGCTGCAGCTCTGTGCGCTGCCCACTGGAGGCCTCAGGGCAGAAAAGGTGCTGTGTGCGGACCAGGCCTCAAGCATTGGATACAGCCAGGCAGATGGAAAGGGTGAGAGGGACGTGATGGGGTGAAGCAAGGCTGAGACCCTGCCCAGCAAGGATCTTCAGTCATCTGTAAATACAGGCAAGCCAGGAGGTAGCTCAAAGAGATATGGGGGCTCCTGTTGCTCACCCAGCACATACCATGCTGTAGAGGTGAATGTCCAGTTCCTCTTTCGGAGGAAGGAAGAAGATGCTCTTGAAGGATGCAAGTAACAGAAACATCATTTCATCCTCCACCGCCATCTCCACTATGCTGCAGAGAGAGAGACACTGGTGCTGGCAGCAGTGCCTCCATGACAAAGGGAGGTGGACACAGACCTCCCATAGGCAGAACTCCAAGGGAGGGATGGGGAGCCCTGCTGGGATCAGTGTCCTTCTCCATGAGGCTGGCCTGGGCCAGAGGACGGTCCTGACACCTCCCAGCAGAAAGCTTCAGTGCTCCCTTTGTCCTCTGGACAAGCCCCGAGCAGGGGAGAGCAGAGGCCCTGCCTGGATGGTGGATGCCTCCTTGCCAGGGTCAGATCTGCCAGGACCATGCCCTAGGGATATGCCAGCTGAGCCAAGGACAGGGCACGTACCTCAAGGCAGAGACAGCAAGCATGGCTTGCTGCCGCACCGCTGTGCACAGCTTGTCCTTGGGCTCCTCGTCCAGCAGCACCTGCAGAGCACAACCGGGATAGGACCTGGCAGCTGTTGATACTCAGCGCCAGCAAAGCCAGCGCTGCTGGGCAGGACCAGAGGAGCCCTGGTGTCCCCAGCCCAGCACCGGCACCCAGAGTGCCCCCTGCACCTTCCAACACTGAGGTCCCAGCAGCATCCACAGTCTCACTGGGAGCAGCTCGGCGTCCATGCATTTTGTCCCCAGTCACCCCCGCCCAATGCCCAGGGAGCCTCGCTCCCATCCCCAGCCCGCCAGACGTCCCCTCACCTGGATGTTCTCTGCCAGCTTATTTCCACGGCAGAAGTTGTCAAGGCCCTCTAACAAGCCCTTCTCTTGGGCGGTTGTGCACACGGTGACGATGTTCCTCAGGAACTTCATCTTCTGCACCTCATCCTGGCAGCCACAGAGATTGCAAGAGGGAGCGTGAGGGGGGGAGCCACAGCCAGCAGGACCGCAGCATTGCGGGGTGCGGAGCTGTGCGGGACGCCTGGAGGGCAGCAGCTCTGCCCTGCCAGCAGCCCTCCAGCAGCCCGGCAGCAGAGCCGCGGCACGGCCAGGACATGCAGGCACAGCCGCCATGGAAAGGGCTGCTCTTACCCTTTCCGGGTTTCTGACGTAGGCCTCGATGAAGTCCACAGCTTCCTCTTCCTCTTCATACACAGGTAGCCAGCTAGCATCTAAGACAGAAGGAGAGCAAGGATTGCCTGTAGAGAGGGGCTTAAGGATGAAGCAAGGGAAGGGGGCCCTGGCTTCAAGCAGGGGGCGCGGCTGGCCCCAGCCCTGCCCACCCCAGCGCAGACCCTCGCTCACCAGGCTGCAGCAGCTCCATGTCGCACACCTCGATGGGCTCCAATAGAGAGCTGCTCTCCTGGGAGCTCTCATCCTCTTCCCAGGCCACCCTGGGGTGGCTTGGGGGTCTCTCCTCCATTGAGAGTGATGAGGGGTGAGGGAGGGTCAGGAGGGGGCAGGCTCGGGACTGCCACGGGCAGTGGGGAAAGACGTGGGCTGCACTCGGGGGCTCCTCGCCAGTCCCACTCGCTCCTGCCCTGTCCCCTCGCTGTCCTGACGGACACTGCGGGGCCACTGTGCCAGCACCAGCTACTGCCAGGTGACACTGGCCTGTGTCACAAAGGGCCTCTCTGTGACCTCACGCCCCCACTAGGTGGGGCAGCACTGCTGGGGCTGGTTTAAGGTTATCATTTTGCTGTACTGTGTAACACTGGTTTATGATATGATAAAATTACTGGTCATGAGACTTATTTGGTATTTGTACTCAGCATTGACATCACCTCCATTGACACCAAGCTGAAAGGACAAATGGTCTCTTCCTTGACACAACAACAGAGCCAGATTTGAAGTACCACAAGAATATATCACTTAAAATAATAATCAAACTTATTTGTATCATCTCTGGCCGTGTTCCTCGTGGAGTAGCTCACTTCACAGCAATATTTTGTCTCAACGCCTGTGGGGTACCCTCCTCCCTTACGGGGACTATGCTGCATGCAAGACGTCTCTGTGCCATTTACCAGCTGCCCCGGTAACTAAAGTTCAGCAGCAAGGAGGACTTCTGGCCTTCATCAAAAGACCAACAGAGTACGCTGGACCACCACCCGAGGACTCCAGCGCACATGCAAATAGGGGCGGGAACCTATGTTCATGATTCTTCCGATACCTAATGAATATGCAAGAGACTTACGGGGGAACTGAAATGAATATGCATATATCCTATCAATATAAGCACCCTGGTAGTAAGCCTTGGTGCACAAGCTAGGTGGAACGATCCCCCTTGCACCCAGCGCTGCAATAAACATAGCTGCTTTATAACTCTCCTTGAGTTGTAAAGTTTCTTTTCCGTGTGTCAGAACACAGTGAGGAAGACTGCACGCACACTGGGTGTAGTGATCCCCTGTGCATCTGGTGCCGCAATTAAAGAATGCCTGGTTTCTAAAATTCCAAACTGATTACTAGAGAGTTTCTTTGGCTGCCTTTTACAGTAACACCATACTTACAAAACCATATCTCAGAAACTATTAATAATTACACATTTTACCTTTTCTCCTCAAGGAGCCAATTGGGGGCTGGGAGGGGGTATAAGGGAGGAATACTTTTCCTCCTTCTTCACTCTGCCTTTCTCCTTCACTTTCCCTTCTACTTGAAGAGCTAGTTACGATGGCTCTTCAAAACTTTGAAAATCCTTGGGATGTTCAGACCAGCGTGTTCTTATTCTTATGTCTCCTGAATGCACTTCGTGTCTCGTTTAAAATTAAACAACTACTTAAGAATGCCATCCAGAGATCTGTCCTGAGGCAGGATAGTTATGAGTGGCAGGGAGTGTGGGAGGATAAGGGCAGGCATCTAGAGCAGTGCTTTGTACATTTGATTATTCTTATTCTTATCATTTTCTTCTTCACTATCGTCATCACCATCATCATCATCAATATTCCTTCCCTTTTGGCCTACTACACTGTTTTTCTTTCAACCCACAAGTTTTGGTTTTTCCTCTCTGTTTCTTTCTTTTCCCGATTCTTTTCCCCATTCCACAGGGTTGGGAGGAGGGTGAGCGAACGGCTGTGTGGTGCTGAGCTTCCTGCCAAGTTAAACCACAACAGTCCTTTTTGGCACCCAATGCGGAGCCTGAAAGGTTAAGTGTGTTAAAAGAAATTTCTTACAAGCATTAGATCAGTTTAATAGTTGCCGATCACAAGGTTGATTTTTTTTTTTTTATGTTGGTTTGCTGTGTTTGTTTTCAGAATTGTGTTGTATGGCATGGGGACTGTAACAGGGGTTGGAGTTGCCGCAGGGTCTGTCATAGGGGTTGCAGTGGCCACAGGGACTGTAACAGGGGCTGGAGTTGCCGCAGGGTCTGTCACAGGGGTTGCAGTGGCATTGACTGTGGCCCAGTGAGCACAGGCCAAGCCCCAGCACGTTGCAGTGTTTTTTGTCTCTTTGGAAGTGCCAGGGTGATGCCACACCTTTTTCAAGCATTCTGCCAGCGTTTTAGAATCATAGAATCATAGAATATCCTGGGTTGGAAGGGACCCATAAGGATCATCGAGTCCAACTCCTGGCACCACACAGGTCTACCCCAAAATTCAGACCATATGACTAAGTGCACAATCCAAACGCTTCTTAAAGTCAGACAGGCTTGGTGCAGTGACTACTTCCCTGGGGATCCTGTTCCAGTGTGCAACCACCCTCTTGGTGAAGAAGCTCTTCCTGATGTCTCGCCTAAACCTCCCCTGCCTCAGCTTGACACCATTCCTGCGAGTCCTATCATTGGTGATTAAGGAGAACAGATCGGCGCCTGCCCCTCCACTTCCCCTCGCGAGGAAGTTGTAGACTGCAATGAGGTCTCCCCTCAGCCTCTTCTTTTCCAGGCTGAACAGGCAAAGTGACCTCACTTGCTCCTCATACGTCCTCCCCTCTAGGCCCTTCACCATCTTCATTGCCCTCCTCTGGACACTCTCCAACAGTTTTACATCCTTTTTGTACTGTGGTGCCCAGAACTGCACACAGCACTCAAGCTGAGGCCGCACCAGCGCAGAGTAGAGCGGGACAATCGCTTCCCTCGACCGACTAGCGATGCCATGCTTGATGCACCCCAGGATACGGCTGGCCCTCCTGGCTGCCAGGGCACACTACTGGCTCATATTCGACTTGCTATCAACCATAACCCCCAGATCCCTCTCTGCGGGGCTGCTCTCCAGTGTTTTGTCGCCCAGTCTGTACGTATAGCCAGGGTTGCCCCGTCCCAGGTGCAGGACCTGGCACTTGCTCTTGTTAAACTTCATGCGGCTGGTGATCGCCCAGCTCTCCAATCTGTCCAGATCTCTCTGCAAGGCCTTTCCACCCTCAACAGAGTCCACAACTCCTTCGAGTTTAGTGTCATTGGCAAAGTTGCTCAAAACACCTTCTAGTCCTACATCCAAATCATTTACAAAAGCAATGAAGAGGACTGGCCCTAAAATGGAGCCTTGGGGGACCCCACTGGTGACCATCTGCCAGCCTGAAGTGGCCCCATTTACCACAACCCTTTGAGCCCTGCCCGTCAGCCAATTGCTCACCAATGATACTGGAGATTCTTTGTGAGCTATCAAGAAAAAAAAACATGTTAACAGGAATCAAAATTCGAGTGAGTGACAAACACAGGCAGCTATGCACTAACTTTTGTTAAGCTTTCCAAGGAAATGTGTTCCTGAGCAGGATGAGAAATATGATTTAGGAGCTAAGGATAAAAAGATAAACAGCTTAAACTGCCAAGGTGATGGAAAGCACCAGTCTTTTGGCATATTCAGTCCCCCAGTCAGAGGTTTTAGTAAGATTTGGAGTAAAAACCCAAGTCCAAAACAGCTGTTTGTAAACAGTGTCCATTCAAAAAGCAGAAGGCAATTCAGAAACTGGAATAGAAGACGTGCATTCCAGCATCTCCCTGTTATCTCACGTCTTCTGCAGAAGATACTTCCTCCACTCTTAAAAGATACCTGGAGCACAACCATATCAACAAGACATGAAGTTAGAATTAGAGAGCAAGACTTTAGACCACGCTGTTCTTTGGAAGGAAGACATTTCAGTTCAATTAAAATTACAACTACATTACTTCCCTAGGTGAAATACTCTACTTAAACAAAAATGGCAAAATAAAGGAGTATTTGCTTCCGGGTTGCTGCGCACCTCAACGTCTTCCAAATTCAGGATTTGGCATCTATGGACCTTCTCCATTTCATCCATTTTTGGCAACACAACTTCTGCAGTATGAAGATAAAACGTTGACATAGAAGAGCAAAGTTAGGCATGGATGAAAAAAATTAAAATACTACACATCATCAATAGGACATTTTAATACAGTACACACAAAGCAAAAGTCATTGATACGTAGCCAAGATTTTAGACATTACCAAAAAATTAGGTCAAATCTTTATTTTTGAGGGAGATTTAAGAACAAACGTTTGAGGATTTGCAAACATACACTGTTCTCGGGTTTGTTTTCCCTCTTACTGAGCACATTAAAAAATACATATATTTAAATGCAGGAGGAAAATAAGAATTCTGAATAACGTAGTAAGACATTAGAAAGAATTTATGTCAGCTTCTAATACTACTTAAGTTGCTCTGCACAGCAGCATTAAGTCATTTTTTGTTAACCGAGGAAAGGCTGTTTGCTCTTCTCTTAAGAGTAATCTAAGTTTCATGTTGTAGAAAACAATGAAATGAAAGGAAAGGGAATTCTGAAGCAGAAAACAATTTTGTCTTCAGAAACAGAAATAAACCCCAGACAGAAACTCAGAATCGCTAGGACTACTTTGCTTTGACTGTATCAAACTGTCCTCAGTTTCTTAAGCAAACGTTACATTCCCTTTTGTAAGTACGGAACAAAAAGTTCATTGAAAATGAAGGCACTTCTGATACTAAGAAAACTGCTGCGTGGGGAAAGTTAAATCTAATGAAAGTCACAGGTAAAGTAATCGTTTTGGTTCAGAAGACAACCCAGAAACCCCCTAGGCCCATATATAAAAGATGCTCAGGATGAAGATCTCTCATCAAACGGCAGTCCCACAACTACAAGCTCAGCGGCAAATTAAACCAATTGGGCCCAAATTCTTTAGACATGAAGCACCTTCCAAGCTCATCCTCTCCCACACCCTCTCAGTCCAGGCAGACTTAACGAGCCATGATTACCCAATCCCAAAAAAGTCAGGTTAAACAGCTTGGCAATAAACTACAGAGGACCACGACTTCAAGGAATCGATCTATTAACAAGGACAGCAGGACATACCAGTGTAGGCCAAGGAAAGAGGTGACCGTCAGTAGAACAATGAAGAGAGCACCGCCTACGCTCACCAGCTAGGAAAACTGCTAAGCAGTGGAATGCTCGGACCAAACAGTCCGAAAGCCTGTGATACCTGACCAGTAACGGTCACTGGTGGCCAGTAGTTACCAGTAGCAACGCATCGCATACACGGGGGCACGTAAGGAAGTCTCAGCCTACACCCGAGCTATACTGAACTCTCAATGCCAGGAGTGACAATACCTCTCTGTTGTCAAAATAAAGAGCGAGTTGAGGCCAATATCGTGCCATAGCACAAAGGCTTGCTAAGAAGGATCATTTTAGTAGGTTTGCAAGAAAAGACGACTTACTTTGTTATAAGTTTGTCAAACAGAAGGGATGGATTTGTAGTAGGGTAACGACTTCGTCGAAGTCTGCAGCTTCGGCTCCAAATTCCCATTTTCTCCATGGGCTCGCCTTGCAGCTTTTGCATCAGCTCTGGTCCTCAGCGTTCTGGTGACTGAAATGCAGCAACATATAAAATATTTTGAGACAGTAAAGATGGGATTATCTTGATTTCACCGTTGCTCTTGTAAAATGTAAACAAACAAACAAACAGACACCCTGAAGCGGACTGATTTTTCTTTAAATACCAAATTAGAAGTCCTTGTCATGACCACTGCATTCCTCTTATTTATCGTTCTGCACGTTTAAACTATCCACTTAAAAGCGTGACCTGTAGAGAAACTTTTTCATAGACTGAAAGCTAGTCTGACGAAAACAAATGTGCAACTTTTGTTCCACGCAGGAGGGAAGTTAACTCCATTTACTTCTTCTTTGGAAAAGCGAAAACAATCAACACCTTTCTCCAAGGTGTTTTCAGTCCATTTATGTAAAACTCTATCTAACTGTTCAAAAAAACTATTACACTGTAAGTCTCTTCCTAAGGCGTATATGTTTTATTACCCTGTTTAAGCATGCAGCACTTTCATTTCCTGCATTATGATCTAACAGCTCAAGGAGATAAGAACCGTTTCAAGAGAGATACCCAAATACCAGATAACTCCAACCCACTGCTTTTCAGAGAAAAAACTCTGCCCATTGTTTACCATACAGCATCCTTTGGCACAGGTTTGTTGCTTGCACTCCCATTAAAATAGCCAAGAGCACAAGGGGAAGGTAAGAGCTACACCACTGTGGTAGCAGGATCACAGCTAAGATTTAATTTGCTGATTGCCAACTATAAAACTAAGTTTGAGCTTACTCAATAACAATTTACTTTGCACAATGAGAATTTGAATTACAGCACGTGAAATGCTGTATTTCAGGCCCCTTGTCCCCGTTTGGCCCACAGCTGCTAGGACACTGCCTGCAACTAAGGGATTTTTCCAGTCATCAGCAAGTGGCGCACTGCACCAGGCGTGCCTGTTAACTTAGCATTGCACTTTGGTTTCAAGTCAAACTGCTCAACTTCAGTGAAAGCTTCCAAACATCAGTGGCTCTGTGCATCTCCTCACTGAACTACTCGTTAACTTACGCATACTGTAACCCTGTAGTATTCCCTCCTATTTGCAAGAGCAATTTTCAATTATTTTGTGTCCTGCAGACTTCAGAAAATCCACGTAATAGACAAACCTGAGGTAAGGAACAGATTCCTTTGTGCCTACGAACAAGCTGGAATTCACACTGCTCTCTCCCCAAGCCTTCAAGGAATTCATAAAATAGCCTCCTATTTGCACCTACCTCTCTTCACAGAAAAGTCACTGATGAGTGAACGAGCTGACGGGTTCAGAAGGTTTTGGGGCCAAATGAAATAGATGGAGTGACCAAGTGCCATCCTCTTCAGTAACCAGCAGAAATAGGTATCCTAGGGAGTTACAGCCACTTAGCTGCATTAGATTCTCTTTATCAGTCTGATTTCGGCTTTGTCAACTGCCTATATTAAGAAAGAGGACAGAGGAGAGAAGGGAGAAAAGAATTCTTGGATTAGACCCATCGAGAATGGCAAATTTCACCAGGTTTATAAGCCAGTGCTCCGTGGTATGCAAAGAAAAGCCTGTGGACCACGCGGAGGATCCAGATCCCAAGTCTGTTGCGTACCGTATGTACACAGGTCTGGATGTACACACATTTCCTAACTTGCTCATCTTGAACACTCAAAAGTATGAGCAATAGCTCAGTGACCAAAGTCAAAAAGATACCTCAAAGGGGTTGGGAAAAAAAACACATGGTTTTTAGAAAAGCAGAAGACTCACTGAGAAGAGGGATTCTAGTTTTAAGGTACCGGTACTGACATCAGCATGCTCATAGTCCTCTGCTGATTTTAGCTGGAGGTTTATCAGGACACAACTCACTGGACTTTCACTCTTGCTTTTCAATCTATACATTGAACAGAGACTGAACATAGAGAAATACAATACCTTGAAAAGTGTCCTCTATTGACATTTTCACTCAATATTGCCACGCTTTCCTCAAAGCTAGGGTCTGAATGTGGCAGGATGCTGTTTCTCATTGATCTTAAACAGTGTCCATTGAAACATTCAAGGCTGCCAGAAGAATAATCCTATGAAAAGAAGGAAATATGGATTTATTTATGTGAACCACATAGATTTAGATAAAGAAATTCTGCCTCGCGCAGGTTTAGTTAGCTCTCCTAACTTGGTAGTGGGAGAATGGCAGGTAGAACCACTGAACCATGGAACCACTGCTGTGCTCAAGAAAAACCCTGAAAAAAAAAAGAAAAGAAAAAAAAAACAGCTTTCAAAACTAACCACTTTCTTGTGGATAACAATACATTCTTTGGATAAGCAAAACCTTTCACAAAAACTTAGTGTTTCATGAAACAAACAAACAAACAAAAAAAACACTTTAATTTCAATTGGTCAGAGGAACAGTCAAGCCTGACGTTATACATCCTAGAATTAAAATCTAGTTAGAGTTTTTCTCCCATCTCCATACCTTGCCAAATATGTTTATTAGGAGCTCTCTCCAGAAAAGAGCAAGGCTCGTTATATCAAAGCTTAGAACCCTTCTTAATTGCTGTTGACCTTCGTCATATTGCTGCTCCTACAAGGATGAGTACTATCGTTTTTACTACAGGAGGGAAGTTGTGAAAACCTGGGGGGGGCTCGTTCTGCTTACAAAATGAAGTTTCATTGAGAGTATATCAAACTAAATTTTGCTCTAAAGTCAGAAAATAGACAAGATTCTTCTTCTACTCCTCGGCAACCACTTTACTAAGAGCTTAGTTAGTGCTTGCTCAAGATAATGGCAAAGGCATGAAGAAGACTGTTAGAGGAGGGCACTGGTAAGGGCACGTGGAAGAGCGCCTTTCTTCCTCCTGTTCTCTGTGCTGATGGAAAGGGGCCTCATGAGATGCTTGCCCTAGCACGTGTTTGAATCCGAGCACCTGAAACAACTCTTGAAGACATTTCTTGTTTCCCAGATCCAGCAGAGATGTAACAAGATCTAAAGCGTGACGAGAGCCAGCCTGGTCTGTCACAGAGATGTTTAACGTTTTTCCTCTGGGAGGCGTAAGAAAGAAATCAGAATAGAAAGCCTTACAACTTATTGTTTTATAAGACAGCGGTCGTCGCCTAAACTTCATAAAACTTTACTGCCTCTTAGGATTTTCAAATGCATTTATTTGCACACCATGCTCCCCAGGCTGAAATGCAACGCAAGGAGCTGCCAGCTGACCCGAGCACATCGGTCAGCTCTGACTGCCTCGGTTTGAGCTCTGGCCAAAGGCACGCGGGGACCAGGACAGTTCAGGCGGTGCGCAGGGTGGGCTGCCTGGGCAGCCCCGCACACGCAGCCCAGTTCTGGAAGCAAGCCCCCAGACAAAACGCCATTCCCTGACACAAATGGAGTGCGACTCCAGTCCACAAAGTATGAGGGGAATGGAGAAAGAAACCAGCTCCGATGTCATTCTTGAAAGTGGCCCCGAGCTTATCTGAGGAAAGCTAAACTCCAGACTGAAAGAAGAACAAACCCTTAGGGAACGCCAGTATTGATAGCAGGGGGAAAAAAAGTGCAGTAACTCGGGAAATCTTTGTACATATAGTTATGCATTTGTTTGTTGACGTCTCTCCAACAAGCACAGTGCCATGGACTTGTGTTATTCTTTATCGGCTCTTCTTTTATCTTCACCTTGTCTCAAACGAGGGCACAGCCAAAGCAGGAACAATGGACATTGCTAACTGACCATCCTCCAGTCCTACAAAGGCATCCCAACTCAGTGAGACAGCAGACACTGAGAAGCACTACGTTAACTGCAGCAAGCTGCCAGCAGAGCAGGAGAACTAGCTCATATCAACCGTACAAGGTTGAAAAAATGCACTCAAGAAGTGAAATCCAGTAGAAGCAAGTGGCTAAACCAGAACAACAAGGAAACTGGAGGAAGGAATTCTGTGAACTATTTTGTATTTTGAAACTTACTTTCCTGCTACTATGAGAAGCGATCAACAATTGCTTCTAAAAAGTTAGCTGTTGGGTGTCTCTAAGGATGTAAGCGGATGCTCAAGTGCCAGCCAAACAGATAAGTGTGTTTAGCCTACGAGGCTGGGAGCTCTGGTGCCGAGTCCCTGCACAGGTGACTTAGGAAGGCTCAGCACGGAAAAGGGCCACTTTCCACTTTGCCCAAACCAAAAGGGAACTCTGGAGCACACAGGTGTCAAGTACAGGTCACAATAAAACCCCCTCGTTCGGCCTGAGGAATTACACTGGGGTTGTAAAGCTAGAGAGGCACAGCCTCCACAGGGACAGCAGCCACTTACGGTCTGCCACGGGACTCCTTGGGACTGGAAATCTGGGAGAAGATAAAGCCATCAGATTCCAGTTTACCTTAGACTTTCTGCTGTATGCTCCTTAATCTAGATGGAGGAAATATGCCTGGAGATATGCCAGGAGATAAACGGCCTGCTGATATCGGGGAAACTGCAAAAGCTGCTACTGCCAAGTCGTTGTGCATCAGAAAGTAAGGGAAGAGACATTAGGACTTGAACACGCAGCTAGGGGCAGGATCATCATCTCTGTCATCTAGGGCGCTTCTACATGTCTCCGCAATTTGAGTGCTTCAGCAAAGCCTGGCAGTCCTACAAATGAAACAAGAATGGCTCTGTGCCTCGAAGCATGGGAAAGTTCTGCAACGAGGGGAAAAGCACAAAGAAAGAAACCAAAACAAACAAACAAAAACTTACAACCCATTTCATAATAAGGATTCTGCTTTCACTTCAGGGAAAATTTTACATTTAACTTCCTCATTCCTGTTCCCACAATGAAAGCGGGCCAGCTGTTTTCTCTGCCTAACTTTGTATAGCCTTCCTTCATGTGCCACAGGCAGCTCAAGTCCTTGCAGGCTTTGACAACCAGTTCTCAGGTACACTGCAAAAGCAAAGTCGAGATCTTTAAGCAGCCTCCAGCGCCTGTTTGCAAAGAGAAGCCACCCCAAGGACTTCTTCCTTCTTAGTTCAGTAGTCTTGAAAAGAGGAGGGGAAGAGAAAAGCAAAACAAACAAAACAAATCCACAACCTGAATCCAAACAACCGAGAATCCTGAGCTCAGCTGCACGGAGACCCAGGGCACTAAAAGCATCCCTTGGAGGCAGGGCTCGCCCCAAGAGCTGTGAGCCGGATCCGCTCTGCTTTGCCATGCCATGGCTATGCGGGACGCCCCGCTGCACGGAGCCTGCCTTGGGAAGAGCAGAGCTTTAGCTCCGGCGAGCTGCGCTTAAAGCAGCCAACTCCTCCAAGTGATGCTGATCGGGGATGGAAGCAGCAAGACGGAGCTGGAAACGGTGTGGAATACTAGACGGCCTCTGCAGCCACGCAAGTTGCCCCTCAGAACAAAGCAGGGTTTTCCCCCAAACCATCAACACCTTAAGGAAAGCTGTAACCAGATGAAGTCCCCCAAGGAAGCGTTTTTACTTAAACACTGACTCTTAACCCTGGTTCTTAGCGTTGCTCTCGCCCTGCACCTCTGCGGTTCCCTCCGCCTCCTTCTCATCACCTTTTTCCTCCCCTCCCTCTCCTTTCCTCCTCCGTCCGTCCGTGCCTCGGCTCTCCTGCCGCCGCCCCGCTCCCCGCCCGTAGGCTTAGGCCCTCCTCAGCCTTGTGCTCTGCCGCCCTTTAAGGGGGAGGGGGGGGAGGGGAATGCTGTGGCTTTGGTCGGTTTTCTGAATGTATTTGTCTTTTTTCATTTTATTTGGGATATTTATGTATTTATTTATTGAGGAAAGGGCGTCCCAGCCGCGTCCCTCACGGCAACCTCCCCCGGGCACGGCGGGGCCGGCCGAGGCCCGGTACCGGCCGGCGGGGCCGGCCCGGGCCGCCTGAGCCCAAGCCGGCTGCTACTGGGAAGGGAGGCGCCAGAAAGGGGGAGCTGGAAGCGGAGCTAAAGCCCCCGGGGAAAACTGCCCGGCCCGGTTTGGGTTGCTGGAGGTGAAGCTGCAAGGGGGATTGAAAAGAAAATCTGTTTTATTGCAGAGGCTGTTTGTTCTATGGCTCCCCAGGAACGGCAAAGACGCTGGTTGTTCGTGCTCTTGCTAACGAATGTAGCCGAGGAGACAGGAAAATACCGTTTTTTATGAGAAAAGCTTCAGACTGCCTGGGACAATGGGTGGGGGAATCAGAAGGTCAGCTTCGCTCGTTATTTGAACAGGTGAGGTTGAAATGTGCAATGTATTCTGTCAGAGTTGAAACCATCATTTTTATGGTCAACGTTTTTAAGTAGAACTTGCTCTTTTTTTTTTTTTTTTTTTTTTGTTACTTTGGATCAGGGGCTTGAAACTGAGTTGTGTGGGGAAGGAACAAAACGAGAAAACTTTGCAAAGCAAGAGATTACCTCCCACCAAAACAGCCACTGAAAAGTCTGCAGGAGGCAAGAGATGATGGCTTTGGATGAGAGGGAAACAGATACAGGCTGGAAGCATGGTTATTTAAACTCATAAAGGAAGCTTGCTTCCCGAACCTGTAATTGAATTAAGTTCTGACTCGTGGTTTGTTTGTTTGTTTGTTTGTTTTTTGTTTGTTTGTTTGTTTGTTTTTTATGGTAGCCAAAAAGCTGTAGTAAGTACTGGTATGATTTGTTTCGTGTCGCCCAGTACCAGTGGGTTGCCACAGAGTGCCATCTTCTGTTAGTCATGCCAGATAGTCCATTAGCTCTATAAGTAGAGGTCCCAGATGCTAAAGTGAAAAATCGAGTTTAGGTGACATTCCAACCATAATGTTTTTGTGCATTTTTTCTTCAAATACTGCTGTTTTACTCTGTGTTTTCATTGTGGGCCTATCAGATGCGACCTTCAGTTATTTTCTTTGATGAGGTAGATGGCCGTCGCTCCTGTGCAGTGCAGTAAACAAGACCAAATTCATAGGCAGTACATTTTTGCACCTACCTAAAATCTGCTTGATCTTTGGGGAATAAAAAAGAGGATAATGACCTGCTTAATTTCCTGTGAACACATTAATTTATCCTGAAAACTCGTAACTCATTGCCACTAAATTTCAGGTGCTTTTAAACGATAGTTGAAAACAATACACTAAGCCTGATATCAGCACGTGGTCTGTGTTAACTTACCTATTTTTTTATGTCTTAAAATGAATCTTGTCCTTAAAAAGCTTGTCCTTTTTGACTACTCATGGAAGAAAGTCATGTGGAATGTAACAAAATTTACTGAACTGGTAAGTCTAAATTATGTTTTTCTGTTAGTTCCATTGTCTCAACACTTCTGACACTTCTGGATGGCATAGACAACAGAGGGGAGATTGTGGTAGTCGGAGCCACCAACAGACTAGGTTCTATAGATCCTGCTTTACGGAGACCAGGACGCTTTGACAGAGAGTTCCTCTTCAACTTGCCAAATAAAGAGGTGAGAACTTAAATTCAACGTTAATGCTAACGTGGCAAAGTCCAACTTTATAGAAAAAAAAACTTACAACGTGAGCAAAAGAGTGATATGTGGAGACACTGTGTCGTACCGTGGAGGGCAGATCTGGTACTGAATATATATGGTCAAGATGGTACCGCCAAGTAGTTAGTTCTATAATCAGATCTTTGATTTCCGAAGTTGTTCCCGTTTGCTTAATTATTTAATCCACGTGGGCGCTTTCATCTTGACGTTGTGTTCTTGGTCTCAATACTTCCTTTATGAATGGATAGGGGACGTATTTGCATTTGATTGTTCCCCGGATCAGTGGTAGTAGTTTGAGTCATAATTATTTTCTTCTTTATAGTAATTGTAGCAGCTTGAAACATAGCGCTAGAAGTGCTTTCTGCGCATTTACTGACTGAAAAGCAAATTTGATGAACTAATGAGACTGTCACAATGAAAGTTTGCTCAATTTTAGAGAAGTTTTTTGGAGAAAAAAGATCTGTTTCTGGATAAATTTTTCATTACAGCATTTTCCTCTGGGTCATTAGGTCTCATATTTTGGAAACTTATTAGTAGAAGGTATAAATGCCTTTTCTTTCATTGCAGGTTCCTATCAAAAGTTCAGTGTAACAAATTAAGAAATACTGGATTTCCTGGTTGAAAATGCAGAGTGTATATTACGTAACTGTACAATACTTGAAAGTTTAGCAAATAAGAAAAATGTATTAATATATGAGGGGTTTTGAGGGAAGATTGTTTTTTGTTTGTTTGATTTTTGGTTTGTTTGTTTTTGTGGGTGTTTTCAAGGAAAACGTAGGACAAGCTAAAATGCGATGATTTTGTTTCCAGGCTAGAAAAGAAATTTTCAAGATTCATACTCGTGACCGGATCCCTAAGCCACCGGACCTGTTGCTTGATGAGCTAGCTGAGAAATGCATTGGTGAGACTGAAAACAAAATGGATTAATGCTTGTGACTAAGTTCTAAAGAATCTTAGCTTGTGGCAGGCAGTACCCAAGCTCTTGTGCCTTGCTGCACAACTAGTCCATGAGTCAGCTGGCACGCCTTCGTAGCAATCAGAGTTAGATGCTTTCATCTATTTACTTTTTGTTGTCGTTCTTCTTGTTGTCTGAGAACATTGAATGGTTTTGGGGCATCTTCCTCAAGAGTATAGTTTTGATGAGGAGTCTGCTTTGGCTTAATAAGCACAGGATATCAGGCAGTGAGCAGCATAAGAAAACTTCCCTGCAGGGCGGTAGCACTTTCAAGTCCCTGTTAACCTGTTTAGTTTTGGCATTACAAATTCTTTAAATGTTGCCTATTGTAAACGTGGGCCTTGACTAATGTAACATCTGATTTTTGTTTATTAAGGTAATGTGGTGCAGATATAAAATCCTTATGTGCTGAAGCTGCGCTGTGCTCTCTGTGTCGACGCTATCCTCCGATCTATGCAAGTGGGGAGAAATTGCGACTAGACGTTAATTCCATGAAACTAAAAGCAAAGGCTTTTTTGATGGCTGTGAAGAAGGTTGTTCCAGCTTCAAACAGGATTGTGGCTTCACCTGGACAAGCACTATCACCCATTTTTAAGCCGCTTTTTGAAAATTCAGTAGCGAATATTTTACAAGCCGCGCAGAAGACATTTCCGCATGCAGAGCTTGCGCTAAAGAAAGGACCGACAGCAAGGTATAACCGTAGCATCCACTTCTTTAAAATTCTGCCAGAGCAAAAACTTGTGGTTTGTGCAATCAGCATACAGAAACGTTTCAGACATAATGATGGTAGAATGTTATTATTTGCATGTGCGTGTGTTTATTTTGGGAATATCTGGAATATAATGCATAGGTTTTATTCTGGATTCTAAACTGAAATGCCAAATGGAAGCTCTGAATGACTCAGCACCCGGTAGAGGACTATGCGTTCTCTGCTAAAGCATCCTGCTTCTGACAGTAGCTAAGACAATCAGCATTTGTAGAGGTTGACTGAAGGTTTGAAGTGTAAGGCACCTCTTTTCCTTTAAAAATAAAAACTCAGCTACTTGGAGGGGAAGCATTTTTAGGTTGGTGTTTTTAATTCCTTTCTGAAGAACATCGGGACCAGGATACAAGTATAACTGGTTTAAGCTAAATATTGTTTTAGCTATCATGATTTTTCACCAGTCTCCTAATTTAAATGATTGTGGAAGCAGAGAGGCTAGGGGATTGGTAATTGCGCTCCCCCTCTGCTGTCTGCCTTCTATCTTCTCCTTCAGTTATCTTTAAGGAGCCTTACGTGAAAGACGCATTGGTCTCTCTGCCAGGTCTCAGTAGTCGTAGACGAATGGAATTCTGTGACCAGCACATCCTTAATCCCCATGCTTTCATTGTGGGAGCCTCCTCCAGAAAGAAAGGGTCTTGTTTTTATAGCTATTTAGCAGCTCCAGAAATTGTTCCTAATCCTTTATTCTAAGGGGGAAGAAAAATCACCAACAGAGTAGCGTACCTTATACGTACACGTCAATGGGACCTAAGACAGCTTTACAGAGACTTGTGCCATCTCCTTAGATCTGTGGTGGGATGAACTCTAGGAAATAGCATTCGGTGTATGCCCTCAAATGAAGCAAGGGTTTTGGCACTGATTTAGAAGCTGTATTAATGCAAGAGAAAGGGGCACAGGCTATTCAGGAAAGTTAACAAACCTCTTTTGTCTTTCAGACAATTTAAATCCTATTTTACAAGATGATATACTTGACAGTGATGACGACGCATCCTCAATCTCTGGAGATGAACTACCAGATAAAATGCCTGACAGACCCGAGGAAAAATTCCTCTGTTTCTGCAGGTAAAGAAAGATGGGTCCCCATTATGTTTACATTCTTAGGACTGCTGAGTCTTTGTAAACAGTTTCGGCTGTTAAAAGTGTGAGGGTTGGTAGATGAAGGGGGCAACATCAAGTTTGTGTGTTGAAGGGGTGCTCGGTATTCTCAAGAAGAAAGTGTGAAGGGACTAAAGTTCTAATGAAGTAAGTTGCTCTAAATGATCAAAGGGAAAAGCCCAGGCTTCTCTTCCTGAGCCAAAGTGATCCGCAGACTACTAGAACATGTCTACTTAATCCATGGCATTCTTTGAAAGACTCAAGACCACATAAACGTGCTGTCTGTCCTTTTAGCTAAAAATAGCCAACTTTCTGGATTTGTGTTGCCACCTTTTGCCCTTCTGTTTTCCAGGACTGCTAAACGAGTAGTGAATTCTGTAGCAGAAAGAAAACTGAGAAATGGCTTGTTAAAACGCCTTGAGAAAAATTCAAACGGTGTTTTTATTTGTTACCATTAAGCCACCAAATTGTGTTATCTTTTGGTATTTTAATGTGGAAGTCACGTAAGCCCACGGTTGGAAAGTTAGATTGTGTTGTCACAGTCGGGTCAGTTATTTTTCTCACTTTCTGTTGCTGTGCTGTCCAGAAAATGTTCTGTCCTTTTGAGCAAAGTTAACTCTCTAGCATCTTTGATTTAAGCCAGTAAAGGTACAGCCTTATTGTAGTGGGAAAAAAAGCAAATGCTTCTCGCAAATATATTTCCTAGTAGGAAAGCAAGATTGCCAGGCTATTAATTCGCAATCTTGGTTTAGTAACTGACTAGGAAACATAAGGGAAGAAGATGAAACAATTAGAATGACTGAATAAATTAGCTGGAAATCTTACATGTGTTTAATGTACCGCTGTCATTTAACCAATCCAGTTGTGTGCTGCTTTAGATATGGCCCATGTGGTTCAGCGCCCACATCCATTTTTTTCTAGAAAAGCTGTTCTGCTCCTTTCTTGCTACCTTCTCCAGTAACTAGGGCCACATTTCGGCTAAACTTGACAGATGTAGAGATCTCTCAGGTACTTAAACTTGAGACCTTCTGAAGACTGGTGTATATGGGAAGTGATGAGATCCAGATTGGTGTGTGCTGAGAAAGTTGCTGTGCTCCCCCATATCAGGTAGCAGATCAGGTGTCGTCTATGTATTTGGTTAGACAGTCCATGTGTACACTTGAGGAGTCATTACTTAGCCCAGCCAAACGAATAGCAGACATGATAGAGATGGACAGGATTTCTTAGGGGGAGGTATGGCACAAGATTGTAAGAAAATGGGCTTTGATAGTCTTCCTGATCACAGAACAGCTTATTATTTGCTGGAAGATGGAGATTATTTGGGGGGCGGGGGGGTGGGGGGAAGTATATAGGAAAAGTACTTGGAACATCCGTGTGTCTATTCAGCACCTCATTTCTAAAGTTGTTTTCTTATGACTCTTGTTCTAGGAGTGCTTACTACAAACCGCCATCATGTCAGCCCCATCTGCTAATAGTAGGAAAAGCGGGATATGGCCAGGTTTCTTATTTGGCACCCGCGGTGTTGCATGCTTTGGAGAAGTTTCCCGTTCACACCCTGGAGCTATCCATTCTGTTTACAAACATTGCACCGCCAGAAGAAATATGCGGAGAGGTATCTTTTTTCTTTTTATCCTCATAGGATTCATTGACTGTATGTAAAGGATCAATTGAGTTGCAAGTAAGGTAAGCAAAATTCGTTGGTAATGGAGGTGGCCTTGTTTTCATGTGCTGTTATGTTTGCTTCTGTCTGAAAATCCACTTTTCTTTTAGAGAAAACCATAAACATGATGGATGTTGTACACATCCACATTTTCCATACCAAATTTTACAGTGAGGATGTTGCTAGCAGCTCAGGAGGCTGGGAGGTGCTGTTAATAGACCTCTCTTTGTGGAAAGAAATGCTGCTCTCAGTGGGATCCAGAAAGTAGTTCTCATTGCCTTACAGGACTGTGTGCTCCCAGTAGATGGCTCTGTATCAGACTGCATGTGGTGTACTTTTCGTAGCCTTGTTTTTTATTCTATCTGTAAGGCAGCTAAGGTCTGGGGCTTCTGTTTGTTTTGTTTTTACATGTACATATACAACTTGTGCTGTTGCAGTATGTGCAATCAAAGCATTAAAATTCACAAAACGCTTCGTTTACAAACTGATGTGGTTTTAACTCGAAAAAATAAACATAAGCAGATTTGGTGTTTTTACATTTAGGCAGGAAATCCTTTTTGTTGTTTGGCATCACCATCTTAAAATATTTTTACCTTTAGTAAAAACATTTGTGAGCCGTACAAGTAAGGACAGACCCGTTACATGACTGGATAGTTACGTCTTAACAGGCTACTCTACGTGTTTTAGTTTTCTTATCCAAGCATTCCTTTTCACTAGGTGATCGGAAATGCTCAGAAGACAGCACCAGCATAATTTGTGCAAAATATGCAGTGCTTGAAATGTAAATGAGGAAAAGATATTTTTACTGAAGAGATTTCTTCTGACAGTCTGTCATTTCATGCTGTACTGGGTAAACTGCTAATAATGCCATTTAGTAGAGAATTGAAACGCTTTAATAAAAAAATCAGCTTCTTTCTTCATATGAGCCAAAGCTTTCTAAGCTGGAAAGCCGAGATCCAATTTCTGCTTAAGGAACTTTGAAATCAATTTTTAGTTGTATTCCTAAACAAACTGCAGTAAAAGTACATGCATAACTTGGTTGACTTCTGAGCGTTTACATTAAAGGAAGGTGTTCAAAACAGGAACAAGCTGTTCTCATTCTGATTATTTTGTCTCAGTTACTGGGGGAGAAAATGGGTCTTACCTAGGTGTGTTTATTGTCAACTGCTTTGAAAGTGCTTAAGTTTCCGCAGAAGTTTTTGTGCTGGTTCTAAATTCCTTCTAAAATAAGTATTGAAATTCCTTACCTACCTTTTGATACTAGAAATTGACTAATGGAGGAAACGCAAGAAGTACTAGCTACTTCAGACACCTTCTTTTGGTACAGAAATAAAAACTCAGCAAAAAGCCCTCACTTGTCTACTGAAGCCTTTCTCTTCCCTCTATAGCCATCAAGGTTCTAACTAAAGGGCAGCAAGGCAAGTAAATACAAAGTAAGCGGTCTTGGATGTGGCGAATGCCATGACTTCATCAGTGTATCGTGCAATCCTTTCATTGAGATGTAATTCTGCAGGTGTTTCTTAAAGGTGATATTTGAACTTGCCATGCTAAGCTGTGAAAATCTAGCCTTTTAAGGCCAAGAAGATAGCTTCAGTTTGTCTTCTTCAGGTTATTACTAATTTTAACAGGTACTCATCTTTTTGGAATAGAGTATGATTTTTTTGTGGCCTTAAATCTGAAATGTTTTTTCTCCTTCTGCTTTAGATCCAAAAATGCTTTCTTAAGGAATTTGGAGAAGTTTACGAGTAAGGAGGACAGAGCAAGAATTTTTGAGGACCTAATTCTAGATCGAACTGCTAAGCCTCCGGTAAAGAAAGCAGGTGAGGATATAAGAAATACATCTAAAACCTTCCTAACTGTAAGTTACTAGCTATTTGGTATTTCCTTTGCTGGTCATTTTCTGTCGGTAATTTTTCATATGCTTGTATGTGAGTACTGTGAATTGGCTAATTTTTCCTGATTAATTGAAGTTCGCCGGACATTGGAAGTCCTGCCTGTAGCATCACCAGCTGAGCCTCAAGAGCCGACAGAGGAAGAAGTAGGACTGCTGGAGGAGGAAGCGGAGGATACGTTGCGTGAACTTAGCATTTTCTTAAGGGAGGTTACTCAGAGACTTGCCACTGACAGACGTTTCATGGAATTTACAAAGCCCGTTGACCCACAGAAGGTAAACGAGTGTTGATCTGTGCGTACCATCTTATCTGTGTGTATTTGTAATTTCTCAGTGTTTGTATCACAGAATCACAGAATCGTCTAGGTTGGAAGAGACCTCCAGGATCATCCAGTCCAACCTCTTACCTAATACTAACAAGTCCTCTGCTAAACCATATCACTAAGCTCAACATCTAAACGTCTCTTAAGGACCTCCAGGGATGGTGACTCAACCACTTGCCTGGGCAGCCTATTCCAATGCCTAACAACCCTTTCAGTAAAGAAGTTCTTCCTAATATCCAACCTAAACGTCCCCTGGCACAACTTTAGCCCATTCCCCCTTGTCCTGTCCCCAGGCACATGGGAGAACAGACCAACCCCCACCTCTCTACAGCCTCCTTTAAGGTACCTGTAGAGAGCGATAAGGTCGCCCCTGAGCCTCCTCTTCTCCAGGCTGAACAAGCCCAGCTCCCTCAGCCGCTCCTCATAAGACTTGTTCTCCAGACCCCTCACCAGCCTCGTCGCCCTTCTCTGGACTCTCTCGAGCACTTCGATGTCCTTCTTGTAGCAAGGGGCCCAAAACTGAACACAGTACTCGAGGTGCGGCCTCACCAGAGCCTAGTACAAGGGGACAATCACTTCCCTAGCCCTGCTGGCCACGCTGCTTCTTATACAAGCCAGGATGCTGTTGGCCTTCTTGGCCACCTGAGCACACTGCTGGCTCATATTCAGCCGACTATCAACCAGTACTCCCAGGTCCTTCTCGGCCAGGCAGCTTTCCAACCAGTCATCTCGCAGCCTGTAGCGCTGCTTGGGGTTGTTACGCCTCAGGTGCAGGACCCGGCACTTGGCCTTGTTGAACTTCATACAGTTGACCTCAGCCCATCGCTCCAGCCTATCCAGATCCTCCTGCAGAGCCTTCCTTCCCTCGGGCAGATCGACACACGCACCTAACTTGGTGTCGTCTGCAAACTTACTGAGGGTGCACTCAATCCCCTCATCCAGATCATCGATAAGGATATTGAAGAGGACTGGTGCCAGTGCTGAGCCCTGGGGGACTCCACTAGTGACCGGCCTCCAACTGGATTTGACTCCATTCACCACAACTCTTTGGGCCCGGCTGTCAAGCCAGTTTTTAACCCAACGAAGCGTACGCCAGTCCAAGCCACGAGCAGCCAGTTTTCTGAGGAGAATGTTGTGGGAAACGGTGTCAAAAGCCATACTGAAGTCAAGGTAGACCACATCCACAGCCTTTCCCTCATCCACTAAGCGTGTCACTTTGTCATAGAAGGAGATCAGGTTTGTCAAGCAGGACCTACCCTTCATAAACCCGTGCTGACTGAGCCTGATCGCCTGGTTGCCCTGTAAGTGGTAGGGTTTGTATTTCTCAGCATTTTGGGGAAGGAAGGTTTAACTTTGTTTTTAGGACTGCACTGTTGTGATTTTGCAAGAAGCAGGCAGGGCTTTTACTTCTGCTGGCTCTCCAATATCTGTGATCGGATTATTCGCTGAAAGCCCTGGTCAGACCAAATGCCAACACAGTTTGCTCATGAAAAGGCTTTGATATGTAGGCACGTTAGAGCACTGAAAAGCACAGAGATCTTTCTTTGTGATTACAAACTGTATTTACAGGACTATTTTACTGAAGTCTGAAGCTCTGTATTGGGCTGTCAGTTTCTGTGGGAACAGGAGGAGAAGCAGCAGTTTGTAAAAGAAGTTTTGAGATTCTGTTGTCTGTTTCATCTGGAACTCCTCAATATGAGATCAGCCTTAAGTGCTGTGTGTTTTCTTTTTCCTCCCATTTGCTGCTTAGGTCCCTTTTTCTCCTTTCATGTATTCAAAAAGTCTAAACTAGGGGCATATGCTTGAAAGACAGATGTAACTGGAATATGCCCGCGTATCAGCAAAGTCCTGTTCACGTAGGCACCCACTGACTTTTCTTCCCCTTTCCTCCTAGGTTCTTGAGGTGAGAAACATCTAGACAAATACATATGTCCTCATGCAAACTAGTCATTAGGCTCCTCTTACGGTCTGAGTAAAGAAATCAGCACCCCTGAGCCCAGTTATCCCATTCTAAAGTAGATGCCTGGAATAGATGCTTCAGAGGTGCAATTCGTGCGCCTTTTTCTCAATGTCAACAACAAAGAGAATGTCGGACGGCTTACTCAGATTTCATCGCTGTGATTTTTCTGAAGCAAAGGGAAATGACTCTCCCACCCTCGGTGTTTGTTCTCTACCATGCACATGCTTCTGACCTCTCTACTTCTTTTTTTCTTCTCGTAGCAGCTGTAACGCCAGTTGAAAGAGCCCTTCCATTTTTGAGAAGTGAAGTGGTTAATTTCAGCATCTCCTGATGCGTCACAAGTATTCAGGGTTTTAAGAAGACATTTATTGAAAGTTTTTCCAAATAATTTTGGTAGACAGCGTGCAAGTCTAAGAAAACCTCTGAACACATCTATTTGATTGGCAGGTACCTGGTTATGCAACAATCACTAAAGAGGCAATGGATCTTTCAACAGTCCTCAGTAAAATTGACTCGCCCCAATACCTAAGTGCAGGAGACTTTCTGAAGGATATTGATCTGATCTGTAACAATGCCTTAGAATACAACCCAGATCAAAGACCTGCAGGTGAGGATGTGCTTTTTATGCCTAGTTTAAAAAATCTGCCAGATGTATAGATGGATAAATGCTGTGTGTGGACAGTAGTCTGGATGGATTAGATGATTTTGGATATCCACAGAGAACATTTCTTACCGGGTTGTAAATATTTTAGCATTTTGCTACTTGGGCATGGAATTGGGATCTGTGTTCACAAGGAACTAGTGCTTTTGTTTTAATAACTAACTTCTATGTTGTTATGCTGAAACTATTCACTGAGATAACCTTTCAGAACCAGCCTATGAAGAGAGCAAATTTTTCTGTGATCCAAATAGTTTCATCGGTTGGTAGACAATATTCAGTGAATGTCTGTAAAATTTCAGATCCTCTCGTTAGGAACAGAGCCTATGTTTTGCAAGACACTGCATATTCTATAGTGATGAAAGAAATGGATGCAGAGGTTGGGTGACTTTGGGAAGAACTTAAAGAATCTTGTGAGAAAAGAGGTATGTGCTCTGATGCTATGGTTTTTAAGACTCGTCTCTGCATTTGTAACCGAAAATGCCAGACAAAGATCTTTGCTACCTATTCTTTATTGCAAGGTCTCACCTCTCCAGCGCGTGCTCCATGTAACGGCTCCGAGACGCCACAGCAAAACCCTGCTACTGAATACAACAAAGCGGATCAAGAGAGTAAGGAAAATGCAAAGATGACAGCGGCACCTGTAGATGCCAGTACACCCCTTTGTAATGGCAAGTTGCATTTCATTCCGTTGCTCATGTCATTCCTACCTTCTCTGTTCTGGTGACATAACAGGTTTCTCTGATGCCTGGCTCTTTGTGCCAGAGGCCTTACGTTTTCGAGTTTACTTCAAAATGTGAGAGAGAAATCCAGAGGTCATTCATTCAATATAGTTATGAACTCAAGTTCAAAGAAAGTTGGTTTACAGTATAGAAAACTGGCTTTGATGACCCAACTGACATCTAATAGCCCCTAAATTGCTAATTCTTGAGGTAAAAAATGTTGTGCATGGGAGTTTCTGAATAGTCAGCTAGTTTTTAATTATGCAGAATGGTATTTTTCCCCCATTCCACCCCTCTCTTCCCCAAATGCTGAAATCTTTGCTACCTCATACTGTGATTGCAGCTGAAGGAGGGAAGTCTAACTAGTGTGAGTGGGAATTTTGCCACGGACTTCCCCATATCCTTTTGCAATACTTTGTGAATACCACGAATGTTGGGCTTTTCTGTTGGGCAAAACCACAAAGTTTGTTTTTTCACAAAAGGTGAACTGAATAAGGAAGCATACGAGGTATAAGTCCTTACATTTTTTTTCTCCTTTGAATATTCCCTCAAAATTGTCTCTTTAATCAAACTCTTCCAAACACGTATTCAGCTTTTGAAGTCTGCAGCTTGATAACAGACTCGAAGAAGAGCTTATTTCCAAAGGCTTTTCTGATGGTCATCTGTATTAGTTCCCGTAATAAGACAGGAAGTGACTTGATCGAATAACCTCACATTGTATTAATACTTCCCGTCCAAAGTAAGAATCCTCTGCATGTAAAATCTTGAAGGCGGTTGTTCTGTGAATGAAATTATGTAGTTGTGTTGTGTGTTTTTTGTTTTTTTTTTTTAAATCTAATAGCAAAGTGACCCCATTAACTTTCAACTCTTTTCTCGACATATGTAGGGATACAGACAATGGGACCTCAGTTCCTTTGTTTTCCTTGTCAGTCAAGTAAGATGAAGATAATGGATTTTGAAGAAAGAATTCTTTTGGTAAAGTTTTGGATTACTTTTTATGCTGTCTCTTTGTGGGTGCGTCAGAAAGAAAGCGCAGAAGGAACAAATCTGCAGGTACTGCAGCAAAGAGAAGAAGGAGTTTTCAATTCGATAAAGAAAATGAAGTACCGGAAGATGACCAAAATGGTAGTGGTGAAGAAGAGTTTCTGGAAAAAAATGTTTCTGACATGATGTATCAAGCTGAAGGTGAGTCCACACAAAATTATTTTGTGGAAGAAAGTGAAGGTGTTCTTCAAGAACAACAGACACATAGCAACGAAATAGCATTTTCTGGGATAGACAGACAGTGAGAGAAGCGGGGGAGATTTTGATATGACTAAACCTGATGCTGAAAAGGAGAGTGCCAAGCTTCCTGGACATTCAGCACTAAGAGAAGAAGAGCAGAATTCAAGTGGTAAGTGAAAAGTCCAACAGGTCATTTAGCACCTTATTCTTGCTGAGGAGGATTACACTATTTATTAGCTCTAGCCTTCAGTTTCACTCTATTTTTTCTGTTACAGCTCTCAAAAATCATCACACAGTTTATTCCGTAATGATGTTGCTCCTGTAATTATGTAAGCCAAGCCCACGTATTTCTGTAGGTGCTGTTTTTTTGATTCTGAAGTCTGTTTTTTCGAATGGTGCCTAACTGAAAGCCAGCAATCACTGACGTTCTTTTATTATACGAGGCAGTTTCCAATAATGAGCAGCTTAGGTTAAAAAGCTGCACTTCAAGATGTGTGGCTCCAGAGTAACATGTGGAATAGGAGACTTATGCCGTAATGTTGCAGTGTAAGATGTGTTTCCTAACCTGAATTGGCAACATGACTGTTTTTTTCCCGCTATTACCCTTTTTTCTAGTGCTTTTTGTTTGATTGGGAGGTGTTTGTTTTTTGTCTCAGTTTCAAATTTTTATGGAGCAGTGACGTTAGCTGGAAAGAAGGGAGAAGCCAAGTATTTCTCAGTGAAGATGATAACAATTCTGTCTCTGTATTTGTAGGAAGAGATTGTTTTGCAGGTACAGGATACTTCACTGAGACTGTATTCTACGTAAACAGAAAACCTGACTGAAGAAATTTGTGTCATTCCAGGTTCTTAGACACTTCAACTGAACTCCTACTGGACATTCTCAGGTAGGACAGCAACAGATGAGTGTTGAGAACACCGTGGAAGCTTCTACAGAGCCAGACAATGTAGTTATTGTGGATCACTATGAGCTCAAAGTAGGTCTAATTCCAGCTTTTTTTAATAGTCAAATAGGACATATTCTTGTGATCTGTACAACTGCAAATTAAGTCAGTTGTTAAGCAATGCCAGTTAAAACAATTAATTGGAAGGACATATAGATTGTGAAGTAATTCAACCTATAATGCACTGTGACTGTTTAGTTTCCACACCTCGTGTAGATTTCTGTAGGCTACCGTTTGCTTTTGGTCAACTGTAGTTGAGGAGACAGTTTCTTTGCTTAATTTTTAAGGTAAAAGGCCTTGTTGCATTTTAAAATACCGCACTGATGACCTGCTAGTACTATTGGTTATAATTGTTGTTTTAACAATTTTTATGATGGGTTTGAGGGCTTTTATTTGGGGATGTTTATTATGTATTTTTTTTTTTTGCATGCTTTGATGTATTAGGAACCTGAAAAGGATCTTTATTTCTTGCGGTGATGATTTTAAACCTGAAGATAGCAGGTTGACATAAACTAGCTAGCCGTGGATAAGCGACTACTTTTCTGAAATTCCTTCAAAATGCAGTATTAGGATTTCCCATCCATACTATTGCAGTGTAATAAGGGTTTGCCAATCCCTCACGGGAGGAAAGTGGTTATCCTAGGCTCCAGTGGGGGAAATGGATAAGAGTGGCCCTAAGTACGGGAGGAAAAAGGTTCCTTTGCATGAGTTGGAGAGGGCATGAGTAAGGACCATCTTGAGGGGAGAGCAGAATGAGGGAAATTAGAAATTAGAATGAGGAAATTAGAATTTAGGAAAATTGCTAGGAGTCATGGAGGTTGGCCCAAAACAGATTAGGACTGCTGTTTATGTGCTGCATGAATCCTGTGTGGGAAGAATATGACCAGATAAGAATCCTCTTTTGTAAAGGGGCTTGTCAACACAATTTTTGTCACAAGTATATAACAAGAGTTTGAGCCTTCTCTCTAGTCACACTCTAATCTCTTTTTAACTAATATGCTTGACCATCTGTAATTTGGGAGATTTCTGCCTGTGCCAGTTTTACCCTAATGAGTCAAATTCTCTGGTCTCTTCCTGTAAAAGATGCTTTCCGAGTTGTCAGAACTCAGCAGAAATCTGCATGAGGCATCCATGGTCCAAGTCAGGTGTTCCCAGTATACGTTGGATATTCGGTCTTCTGATTCCAGATCCTTGAACCCATTTGTCTTGGGGTTGCTTGTGCTTGAGAACAGATAAAAGTTGTTACGCCTATCAGTCTGCCCTAAAAAGAGAGTGCCTCTTGTTTTAGGCACTGGTCATCTCGATCTCTTCTTCCACATCTGAGAAGGAGTTAGAACGGACACTCTGTTCCGCCTGTGAAAGAGAGAGGATTCTTTGGATTCAGGGAGGCCGCTCCTGAAAAAATGAGATCTTTTAGCTTGAGCAGGGCTTTACTTGTGTTATCTCAGGGCCTGTGAACTTTTGTAACTTAACTTTTAATACTTAAATTAAAAGTAATTAGCTTTCTTGGTTTTCTGTTTCTTCCTTTAGCTTTAACAAACAAATCTCTCCTATTCAGAGGGCACTGTACAAGTTAGTCAGGAGCGTGCTGTACTGTAGGAAGAGAGAGAACTTAACGGGTAATTATTCAAAGTCTAGAAATTAACTTCTTGAGCTTGTTGTGGCTTTTCAGGAACTGTTTCTAACTCTTTCTAATTGTTGTGAAACCACTGCTGATACAGGTCCATACAGTTTATATCCTACCCTCTATTTTGGATGCATAAGGATGCATCTGAAGCTAGAAGGGGTAATAGGTCATTGTGATGGTGGTAGCACACTATTTTGCTAAATATTAGTGACTCTGTATGACAGAGTCTTTATTTTTATAGTAATAGAACGTGTTCTTAAGCTTTCATTTGTGCTTGCTGCTACTTTGTCTTTGTTTTTCTTATTAGGAGATTAAGAAAGGAATCGCAGTCTTCCAGTATTACAAGTAATGGGGTCTTCAACATGATTTCTACTCTCCAAGGCACCCAAGTTTCAAGGCAGTGAAAAATAAGAAAAAACCATCATCCCAGGGTACCCAAGCACATAACCAGAGAACACAAGCTCCCTGTTTGAGCACTCAAAGCTCATCCAAGTACCTTCGTAGAGCAGCCAAGCAACTTCCTGGGGCACTCAAGCATCTCCCCAGAGAAAGCAAACAGCTTTACGGATCACACAAAGCACTCAGTGGAGCACTCATGTATCAGTCCAGGGCACCCCAGCACCTCCAGGGAAAAGAAGGCACCACCCTGGAGCACCCAAGCAGCTCCCTGCAGCACCTGACTCTCTGCCTGGACACACATAAGTATCTTCCTGGAGCACTCAATCGTTAAGAACCAGGCTCCTGCCCTGGAGCACCCAAGCACCTCCAGGGGAACAAAAGCACCTCTTTGGGCACCTAAGCATATCCCCAGGAAAACCAAGCACCTCCTGATGTACTCAGACACCTCCCCAGGGGTGCTTAGATTCTTGCTGACTCACCAAGCATCTCCCTGGAACACCCAAGGTCCACACCTGGAGAAACCAAGAATGGCCGTGGGGCCAACAAGCAACTCCATGGATGAGAGAATCAGAGAAATGTGGAGATGCTTGAGTTCCCTGGGAAATTGCTGCCTGCCTGAGTGAGATGATTGTGGCATACAGGGAATTGCTAGAGCCTGTGGCAACCAAGCACCTCCTCAGGGCACAAAAGCATTGCTCATAGCTATCCCGGCATCTCCATAGGGCAGGCAAGAACATCCTCGGAGCTCCGTAGCACCTCCCTACAGCCATCGAGCACCTCCCAGGAGAAGACACACATCTCCCTGGGATGCCCAAGGATCTTCCTGGGTCACCCACAAACCTCCGTGGACTCCTGGAGCCCCTTGGCCTGGCACACCGCATGTCTCTGGGGCACTCAGGCATCTCTTTGGAGCAACAAAGCATATCCAAACGGTAGACAAGCATCTTCCTTGAGGAGCCAAGGACCTCCTTGGGGTAGCGTGGCATTTCCACAGGGCACCCAATCATCTTCCCAAGGGAAACAAGCACCTCTCTTGAGGCAGCAAGCGTCTCTGCACAACATTCAGAAATCCCACTGCAGCAATCAAGTATCTCCCCAGGCGACAGAAGCATCTCCGTCGGGACATACAAGCACATTCCTGCAGAACCCAAACATCTCCCCAGAGCATCCACGCACCTTCCTGGAACACTCCAATAACTTTTTGGGACACGTAAGAATGTCACCGGGGGATCCTAAAATCTCCCACAGTGTCCCCAGCATGTTTCTGGACCACCCAAGGAACATTCTAAGGCACTTTGCGTGTCCCTGAAGGCCCCAGGAATCTCCCTGGACCACCCAAGCATTACTGCTGGGCACCCAAGCATGAATATTTTCAGGACCCAAGCAGTCCACAGAAGCAGAAAAGCATTTCCAAGGGCACACAGGAATCTCCTATGGGCACAGAATGGCCTGGGGCACATAATCGTCTCTCGGGAGCACCCAGGAATTTCCCTCCAGCAATGAAACGCCTCTCTGGAGAAACCATGCATCGCCCTGGGTCAGTCAAACATCTCCCTAGGTACACAAGCATCTCCCTGGGGAATCCAAGCACCTTCCTGGAGGACCCAAGGAGCTTCTCGAAGTATGCAAGCATTTCCCCATGGCCCCCAAGCACCACAAGTGGCACCTAAGCACCTCCCTAGAGGCTGCCACCACCTGCCTCTGGGTCACAAGCTCCTCCCGGGAGCACTCAAATATCTCACAGGGACACGCCAGCATCTCCTGCATCTCACATACTCCAAGATACTCCTGCATCTGATTGGAGAATCCAGCCGTCTCCCCAGGGCTCCAAAATACCACCTGGGGCACACAAGTATCTCATTGGACATGGGAAGCACCTCCCTTGGAACCCCAGAGCTTCTGTGGGGTGCAGGAGCCCCTCCCCGGGTCATTCAAGTATGTCCACAGGGCACCCAAGCATATCCCCAGGGGACGTAAGCATTTTCCTGGTGGACCCATGCATCTCCTATTAGCACTCAAGCAGCTCGCTATGGATGCACTGAAAAATTCTCCCACACCACAAAAACATCTCCTTGGGGAAGTTAGGATTCTACCTAGAGCACCAAATCATCTCCCTTGGGCACCCAAGCACATCCTTCAGGCATCTCTCCTGTTGCATCCCAACCCCTCTCTTGCATTACCCAAAAGCATCTCCCCTTAGAAAAGAAGCATCTCCTTGGAGGACCCAAGCACCTCCCTGGGAAAGAGTAGCATCAACTGTGGGCACCCAACTGTGTAAAAGGAGCACCCAAGAACATCCTTGTAGCACCCAAGCATCTCCCTAAGGCAAACCAGCACGGGACAGCCAAACACCTCGCTGGGGAACGCAATCACCTCCCTTGAAGACCAAGGATCTCCCTGGTGTACCCAGGCATTTTCCCAGGGCATGCTGGCATCTCCTCAGGGCATCCAAGCACCTTCCAGGAGCACACCATCTTCTCCTGGAGGCACACGAGAACATGCCCAGAGCACCCAAGCATAGATTTGGAGCAAGAAAGCACAACACAGGGGCCCCCAGGCATGTCTCTGGAGCACGCAAGCATCTCCTTTGTGCAATGTAGCATCTCCTCAAGGTACACAAGCACCTCCAGGGGCATCCAGACATCTTCCTGGGGACCCCCAGCACTTCCCTGTGGTCCACAAGCACCTCCCAGGGGGAGAAGCGAGCTTGTTTCCAGTAAACCAGTGCTTCTCATCAGAGGAGACATACATCTCCCCGAAGCACCCAAACATCGTTCTCTTTATTCCTGTCAATAACAAACTACAGCAGTGAGAATCAAAAGCAAACTAGAAACACCTTCCTCCCTTACACACTCTTCTACCTCCTTCCCGCAAGCAGCACAGGAGAATGGCGAAGGGGGGCCCGGGCCTCCCGCTCCGCTGTGGGCTGCTCTCCACAGGCAGCAGCTCCACTCCAGAGTCTGCTTCTCTGGGGCCTCTCCATGGACTGCAGCCTCCTTCAGGCCAGATCCACCTGCTCCTCCATGGGCTCCTCTGGCGGCGGGTCCTTTCTGGAGCCATCTGGGGATGGTTCTCGCTTGCCTTGCGGCATCTCCTGGGCTCTTCTCACACAAGCTGCCCCTGCAGAACCCCCCTATCAAAACCTTGCCACATAAGACATACAGAAGGACACCAAGGGACTGGTCTTGTAGTTCCAGTTTTATTCAGAGAGATCTTCCCCAGGGAAGCTCTGTGGCTCCCTGGCTGTTCAGGGCCAGCAGCGCAGTGCTGCCAACCTAGCCCATCTTGATGCGGGTTGCTGCTGTACTTGACATTGCAGGATCTCTATGGTCCCAGCTGCCAGGTGACGGATCGATGGATGGGTGTCATATTCCAAATGCATTTGGAGGTCTGTGACAGAAAGACACAGAGCAGAGATGAAACCCGTTGACCTACAGAGACCATCCATCATCACTCTGGACCATGCCAACCCCATCGTATACTTCTAGGGCCAGCAGGAACAGGTCAGACTAGCATGTCCCTTTGCCCCTGCAGCATTTCCTTGGAGCAGGACAAGGCACAGAGCTGCAGACTGCAGGGGCTCTGGCCCCTGTCACTTGGTCCCAGTACCCCCAGCACTGCCCTCACTCACAGGTGATGATCATCTGCAGCTTCTCTTTGTCTAGGTCCCCGGAATGCAATGCAGCAAACGCTAGGAAAAGAGCACCAATCAGATCCATCACAGCCCCTGGTATAGACAGGGCCGTGCCCTCCCCCCCTGCCCCCAGCACCCCTGCAAGCACGGTGCCCAAGGAGGAACCTGAGCAAGGCACACACCAGGCCCACCTGCATGGGCAGGGGGCTGAGGGAGGCACAGGGCTCCTGGGGGTACAATCAGGGGCTTCAGGGCCCACAGGGCTGCGCCTTGCTGCCAGGCCAGGGCCCAGACAGGGAAGCGGGGCCTGGGCTCACCGATGAATTTGATAGCCTTCTGTCGCAAGTTGGCCTGAGCGTCCTCCAGGTATGGCAGGCTCTGCTGCAGGTATCCGCCCACCCTGCTGCTCTTCTGCTTGAGCTGGAGAAAGCACAAGGGCGCGGGGCTCACATACCCTCCCCAGCCAGCCGGACCAGTCCCTCCTGCCAGCACCCCCCTCCCCCTTTCCCCCAGGCCATCCCCAGCTCCCAGCCAGGAGCTCTGTGGGGCTGAGGTTTGGAGAGAGTTAGGAGACCCTTCTGTCCAGCTGCCAAGGCCCAGATGGGCTAGGGTCTCCTCCCGCATCTGGGGAGGGAAGGGTCAAGGGGCCTGCAGAAGAGCCCCCCCGGGGCTCTGTGCTTGAGGGAAGGGAGCCACAATGCAGCTGCAAGTGGTGGGCTCTGGGCTGCAGCAGCCTGGGCATGTCGGGCAGGCTTGTCCGTTTGGGGCCTGGGGCTGGGCGGTTCTCCTTACCAAGTACTCCCCAATCCTCCAGATGTCCTCGGTCTGAGTCAGCTGCTCAAGCTGTTTCCACTTCAGGAACTTTGCACAGGCAAGTAGGACTGCTGCAGACGCCTGTGGAGAAGCAGAGGCAGGGAGATGGCACCGCACACACATATCTAAAGTGTCTGATTGCCTGCTGCCCTGCCCCCCCCATGCCCAGAATACCCCTCTGGTGTCAGCACATCCCAGTGCCCACATCAACGGCCAGGTCTGAAATCTGTACCTTGGCCACGCTCTCAGCCTCGTCACTCATCCGGAAAAACAGTGGAATAAGGGCCCTGCGCACGGTCGTCTTCATTGCTCCTTTTTTCCACCACACCACAGACTCCATCAAGTCTTTGAAGAGGAGCATGGAGCGCTCTCGCACCTCACTGGACACCTGTTAGGGAGGACAAAAGGAGGATTTCAGCAACTGCCAGCCTCCCTCCTGCCCATGGGGAGCAAGGGCCGTAGGGTGGCTGATGTGAAGGATGAAGCCTTGTATTTCAATCAAAGGAGCTGGAGGCCCACACAAGGCAAAGCAACAGGTTTCCAGCACAGGGTGCCTGTACCATAGAGTGTGCTCCAAGCCAGCCCACTTTTACTACTAGCTGCACCAGCCATGTCAAAGTATAGCTCCCTGGGAAGGGGCTGAGGAGGATATATGGCTGGCCTTCGATAAGGCTTCTGGGGCACACTCTGTCTCCTCAGCTTCTGCCTTTCTGCCTCAGCACAGGGAACTTTTGACTGTGTTGAGTTGTCAACCTGACAGGGAGAAGCCCTGTTGGACTGCAGAGCCCAGAAGACAGCCCACAGGAGCCCAGAGGAGCAGAGAGAGGAGAAGGCCCTGCCCAAGTGCTGCCCACAGGCCTGGGCTGAAGGGCAGTGCCATTGCGGGGTGCCCATCTACAGGGCTCAGTCACCCACAGCAGCCTTACGTTGTTGAAAAGAGGCAGGAGTCTCTCAGCCAGTGCCAGAGCGATGGGGCTGGCCTCCTTCTTCTCCAGATGACCGATCACATTTTTGAAGATAGTCAGGGCCTTCACAGTGATGTGCGTGTTGTCATACTGCAGAGTCTCCATGACTTCTGGCAGCAGGACCCTGCACTTCCCTCACCTGTACAGAAAGACACCATTTGCTTTTAGTGAAGAAAATGGCCACCTTAGCCAAGGTGCTCTGGTTACAGAGCACCATCATCCTGCTCACTTCCTGGCAGCTGCCATGGGAATCTCACCAACAACCTTCCGTCAGGCAACGGCCATGAGTGTGGTGATTAAGTAGCTGGGAGAGCAGGGCACGGGGAAGGGAGGTGATGAGAGCAAGGGCTCCAGTTTCCCCCACTGAGTCGCCCCCTTTGTAAATGTCCCCCAGGGAATCCATTTGGAAAGCTCCTGGGATGTTCCACAGGCAGACACCAGGCCCCACCACCACCATCACCCCACCTCCTGACTCCCAGCTAATGACAAGCCATGGCGTTGCCTCCTGTCCCAGCACGAGGCTGCCAACAGGGCTTTGCTTGGCAAAGTCCGGCTCACCATCTCAGATCTCTCCGACAACATGACGAGGGCTCTGAGCACCAGCCAGAGAATCGGCAGGTTGTGAAGACTCAGAAGCAGCAGCAGCTTTTCTGGGTCACATAAATCCGCTAGTACTTTTTCAGTTGGATGCATCATCTGAAATGAACACAGCCGTGAGAGATGGGCAGAGCCTGCAGCATGCCCGTCACCCTGCAGCTCCTGGCTCCCCTGGCAGCTCAGGGCAGGGTGCAGGGGACACACACCCTGGTGCCCGTCCAGGTGCCCGTCCTGGGGCAGCCGTGCCTGCAGAAGAAAACAGGGCCCCTCTGTGCCCTGTGCGTGGCACCACGCAGCACCTTTTCTTTGCCTGCTCCTCCTGCCCTCTGGCTGTCCGCAGCCTCTTGCTGCCATGCCTCTGAGGAGCAACAGACCAGCATGAACTGGCACGAAGCAGGCACTGGAAGCAGGTGGCTACAGGTGCTACTTGTCCCCGGTCTCACAGCCTGCCCAGACTGTGCAAAGACCATGGCTCTGCCCCAGCCCCAGCCATTGCTGTGACAATACCCCTGGCCCTGCCACTGCCACAGGTTTCCAGTTTTTCTTAGGGCGCTGGCCCTAAGGGGCTGTGTCTATGAGTCCTGGAAGAAGTGACAGTTTGGGGAAGATGGGGCGGGGAGAGGACTGTGCCTCTTTCCTGGAGGAGAGCACACAGCCCTGAAGAGGAGCAAGGTGTGTTCTCTGGTTACTCACAGCCAAGTTAAGAAGGCTGGTGTGCTCTGTCTGGACGTGCAAAGACCAGCACACCCGTTTGTCCTGGAGAACGTTCTGTAGCTCGTGCAAGATCTTCCCTGAAGTCATTGGAAGGGAAAGCATCGCCTTCCAGATGTCCAGCGTAGTGCTGCAAGCCCAGAACACTCTGTTGGCAGGGCTGCCCTGCCCACAGAGCTGCGACCCAGACAAGCCCCGCAGGTCCCAGGCTATCCTGCAGCCCTGGCCCTGACCCACCCCGTGCTTAGGGAACTGTTGGGGCTGGTACCTGTCAAGTGACGGAAGGCTGGTCAGCACATTTATGAGAGCTTCCCTGGGAAACTGGTTAGTCAGTGCCCTCAGTACTAAGAAGAAGCTCTGCCGGAGTAAAGATGTGCTGTTGCTCTTTTTTAGGTTTTCATGGAGGAACCTCAGAATCTTTTGCACCTGGAGGGGACACAGAAGAGAATGTAGCTGCCACTGGACTGCAGCCACTTGCCCAGCTGCCACTGAAATTGCTGCTGGGTATGCGAGGCAGGATGTGAGCAAGGCTTGAAAGGGCTCAAGGGCAGGGCAATCCAGCCACGGGCTGCTTACTTCCATCAGCCAAGAGGCAGGGTCTCTCACGGCCACTTCCAGCATGAACTTGGCCCACTGCTGCTTCTTATCGATGCAGCAGTCTCTCATGGTCTCAAGTGTCCTGAGGACGATGGCTGTCCTCTGAGGAGGCTGGAGGTATTTTCCAAATGGCTACGGAAGGAAGGAAGGAAGGAAGGAAGACATGACACATTGAGTCAGAGAGCAGCGCCTGGGGAGGGAAGATCAGGGGAAAGGAGGAAGAAAGACCCTCCCTTCAGGGCAGAGCTGTGCTGACAGCCCCCACCTGTGCCCAGCTTTGCCTCGCAGGCACCCCTGAGCTGCAGGCTGCTCTGGAACACAGGGAAGGGGAGATGGCCTGGCTGGAGGGTGCCTGCGTCCTTACCTCCTGATCAGAACAGCTAGAAATGAAAGCAGACAGCCTCCAGATCCTTTCCATGGCTCTCTCCTTTACAAGTTTGTTCTGAGAGCTCGCAAAGCATAGCAGCACCTGCAGGAAGCAAAGCTGCTGGTCTGCTCTGGGAGCTGACAACTGCTCCAGCAGAAGCAGCACTGCTGAACTCCTGGCTGGAGTCACAATGTTCATTAGGGATTCCCAGAGCTGGAGCAAAGCCCTCAGTGGGTCACTGAGCCATGGGGTCCCTTCACACAAATCCCAAGGCCAACCCTGTAGCCAGGCAAGTAGGCAGATGCCATCCCAGGGAAGCCCTAGCTCCTTCCCATTCCCGCCCCCAGAACACAGTTCCCTGTCCCCTCTCCATGAAGGCTGGCTTTTGGAGCAACGTCCTGGTTTCAGCTGGGATAGAGTTAATTTTCCTCCTGGTAGCTGGTGTGGTGCTGTGTTTTGCATTTAGGGTGAGAATAATGTTGGTAACACACTGATGTTTTAATTGTCGCAGAGCAGTGCCTACACTAAGCCAAGGACTTTTCAGCTTCTCGCTCTGTCCTGCCGGCAGGCAGGCTGGGGGTGCAGCGGGAGCTGGGAGGGGACAGACCCAGGACAGCTGACCCGAACTGGCCAAAGGGGGATTCCATGCCATCTGCTGTCATGCTGAACAATTATATGGGGGGGCTGGCTGGGTTGGGGGGACCGGGTGCTCGGGGATAGGCTGGGCATCGGTCAGCAGGTGGTGAGCAATTGCATTGTGTATTATTAGTAGTACTATAATCATTATTATTTTCCTTTCTTTTCTGTCCTAATAAACTGGCTTTATCTCAACCCACAGGCTTCATTTTTTCTGATTCTCTCCCTCATCCCAAAGAAGGAGTGGGGAGGGTGAGTGAACCGCTATGTGGTGCTGGGCTGCCGGCCGGGTTAAACCACAACAGGCAGAAATGGCCCATTCACACCTGGCAAGGAAAGCACGGGGGACCAGGAAAGCAGGGCGATGGCAGCTCCAGGTGCTGTCAGCGCGGAGCACAAGGACAGGGCTCAAATTCTCCCACCGCTTTGGTGCAAGGGGAGCTCTGGGGGCAGAGGAGGCCCAGAAGTGCTGGGAGGAAGCTGTGCTGTGACACAGGAAGGACCTGTGGAGGGCAAGGGACGTTGACAGCAGCCAGGGGACACTGGGGCCCTAGAAGAGCTTGGTGGGCAGCCCCTGGCTCCCCTGAGTGTGCTGGGCACGCTCCCGGCCGGCACTATGGTCTCTGTGTACGGCACAGGGGGCACTCTCCACTATTACCTGTCACCTCGCTCTAGGGTGAGGAACGGCCACTGTGAAGCCCACACTGTGAAAATTACAAACCTGGAAGATCTTATGCAAATTCTCCTCGAAGCTGGAGGCAGGAGGGCTGATCAGCAACATCTGCAGCATGTTGTCCATACTTTTCAGGGTCTGCAAGAAGGACAAATTGTTGTGGTGGCAGGCTTTCAGTGGTCCTTCAAAGCTCTAAGAGACTGTGCTGAACTCCCCCTGGTACTGGGTTTACATAGCAAGGTTTTGGGGGGCTGCAGGGGTGGCCTCTGTGAGTAGAATCCAGAAGCAGCCCCTTGTTAGATAAGGGCCTGTTTCGACCAGCTCCAAGGGGACCCCCTCGCTGCCCAGAGCCAGGCTAATAAGCAACGTTGAAATGCCTCTGTGAGAGCATTCTTAAGACAGGGTGGATTAAGTATATATATATATATATACATATAGCTGCACAAGAGCAGCTGGGAGAGCAAGGAGTGAGAAGCGGCCCTGCAGACACCAAGGTCAGGGCAGCAGGAGGGCAGGAGGTGCTCCAGGTGCAAGAACTGAAGTTCCCCAGGGCCTGTGGAGAGGCCCTGGTGGAGCAGGCTGTCCCCCTGCAGCCCATGGGACCCACATGGAGCAGATCTCCACACTGCAGCCCGTGGAGGAGCCCGCGGTGGAGCAGGTGGATGTGGCCTGGAGGAGGCTGCGGCCCATGGAGAGCCCCCGCAGGAGCAGGCCCCGGGCCGGAGCTGCAGCCCGTGGAGAGGAGCCCACGCAGGAGCAGTTGATCTGGGGGCATCTGCTACCTATGGGAGACATATGTTGGAACAGTTTGCTCCTGACAGATGGACCCCATGGTATGGACCCATATTGGAGCAGTTGCCTGTGGGAAGCCCACACAGGATCACTTTGTGAAGGACAGCATCCCATGGGAGGGAGCCAACATCGGAGCAGGGGCAGAGAGGGACCGTGAAGGAGCGGTGGAGACAAAGTGTTATAGACTGACTGCAACCCTCATTCCCCCGTTCTCCTGGGGGGGAGGACGTAGAAGAGGGTGGATGGGGGAAGGTGTTTCCATTTTTTTTTGAGTTACTCACTGCTCTAGCTTGTTAGAAATAGGTAATAAGTGTTATTAATCTCCCTACTCTGAGCCTGTTTTGCCCTTGATGATAGTTGTTGAGGGATCTCCCTGTCCTTAGCTCAACCCTTGAGCCCTTTCCATCCTATTTTCTCCACCTTTCCCTTTGGGGAGGGAAGGTGAGAGAGCAGTTGTGGTGGAACTCAGATGTCCTGCGGGGCAAAACCACCACATCCCTTACTGCCAAGGAAGGACAGCTGCAGCTCTGTGCGCTGCCCACTGGAGGCCTCAGGGCAGAAAAGGTGCTGTGTGCGGACCAGGCCTCAAGCATTGGATACAGCCAGGCAGATGGAAAGGGTGAGAGGGACGTGATGGGGTGAAGCAAGGCTGAGACCCTGCCCAGCAAGGATCTTCAGTCATCTGTAAATACAGGCAAGCCAGGAGGTAGCTCAAAGAGATATGGGGGCTCCTGTTGCTCACCCAGCACATACCATGCTGTAGAGGTGAATGTCCAGTTCCTCTTTCGGAGGAAGGAAGAAGATGCTCTTGAAGGATGCAAGTAACAGAAACATCATTTCATCCTCCACCGCCATCTCCACTATGCTGCAGAGAGAGAGACACTGGTGCTGGCAGCAGTGCCTCCATGACAAAGGGAGGTGGACACAGACCTCCCATAGGCAGAACTCCAAGGGAGGGATGGGGAGCCCTGCTGGGATCAGTGTCCTTCTCCATGAGGCTGGCCTGGGCCAGAGGACGGTCCTGACACCTCCCAGCAGAAAGCTTCAGTGCTCCCTTTGTCCTCTGGACAAGCCCCGAGCAGGGGAGAGCAGAGGCCCTGCCTGGATGGTGGATGCCTCCTTGCCAGGGTCAGATCTGCCAGGACCATGCCCTAGGGATATGCCAGCTGAGCCAAGGACAGGGCACGTACCTCAAGGCAGAGACAGCAAGCATGGCTTGCTGCCGCACCGCTGTGCACAGCTTGTCCTTGGGCTCCTCGTCCAGCAGCACCTGCAGAGCACAACCGGGATAGGACCTGGCAGCTGTTGATACTCAGCGCCAGCAAAGCCAGCGCTGCTGGGCAGGACCAGAGGAGCCCTGGTGTCCCCAGCCCAGCACCGGCACCCAGAGTGCCCCCTGCACCTTCCAACACTGAGGTCCCAGCAGCATCCACAGTCTCACTGGGAGCAGCTCGGCGTCCATGCATTTTGTCCCCAGTCACCCCCGCCCAATGCCCAGGGAGCCTCGCTCCCATCCCCAGCCCGCCAGACGTCCCCTCACCTGGATGTTCTCTGCCAGCTTATTTCCACGGCAGAAGTTGTCAAGGCCCTCTAACAAGCCCTTCTCTTGGGCGGTTGTGCACACGGTGACGATGTTCCTCAGGAACTTCATCTTCTGCACCTCATCCTGGCAGCCACAGAGATTGCAAGAGGGAGCGTGAGGGGGGGAGCCACAGCCAGCAGGACCGCAGCATTGCGGGGTGCGGAGCTGTGCGGGACGCCTGGAGGGCAGCAGCTCTGCCCTGCCAGCAGCCCTCCAGCAGCCTGGCAGCAGAGCCGCGGCACGGCCAGGACATGCAGGCACAGCCGCCATGGAAAGGGCTGCTCTTACCCTTTCCGGGTTTCTGACGTAGGCCTCGATGAAGTCCACAGCTTCCTCTTCCTCTTCATACACAGGTAGCCAGCTAGCATCTAAGACAGAAGGAGAGCAAGGATTGCTGTAGAGAGGGGCTTAAGGATGAAGCAAGGGAAGGGGGCCCTGGCTTCAAGCAGGGGGCGCGGCTGGCCCCAGCCCTGCCCACCCCAGCGCAGACCCTCGCTCACCAGGCTGCAGCAGCTCCATGTCGCACACCTCGATGGGCTCCAATAGAGAGCTGCTCTCCTGGGAGCTCTCATCCTCTTCCCAGGCCACCCTGGGGTGGCTTGGGGGTCTCTCCTCCATTGAGAGTGATGAGGGGTGAGGGAGGGTCAGGAGGGGGCAGGCTCGGGACTGCCACGGGCAGTGGGGAAAGACGTGGGCTGCACTCGGGGGCTCCTCGCCAGTCCCACTCGCTCCTGCCCTGTCCCCTCGCTGTCCTGACGGACACTGCGGGACCACTGTGCCAGCACCAGCTATTGCCAGGTGACACTGGCCTGTGTCACAAAGGGCCTCTCTGTGACCTCACGCCCCCACTAGGTGGGGCAGCACTGCTGGGGCTGGTTTAAGGTTATCATTTTGCTGTACTGTGTAACACTGGTTTATGATATGATAAAATTACTGGTCATGAGACTTATTTGGTATTTGTACTCAGCATTGACATCACCTCCATTGACACCAAGCTGAAAGGACAAATGGTCTCTTCCTTGACACAACAACAGAGCCAGATTTGAAGTACCACAAGAATATATCACTTAAAATAATAATCAAACTTATTTGTATCATCTCTGACCGTGTTCCTCGTGGAGTAGCTCACTTCACAGCAATATTTTGTCTCAACGCCTGTGGGGTACCCTCCTCCCTTACGGGGACTATGCTGCATGCAAGACGTCTCTGTGCCATTTACCAGCTGCCCCGGTAACTAAAGTTCAGCAGCAAGGAGGACTTCTGGCCTTCATCAAAAGACCAACAGAGTACGCTGGACCACCACCCGAGGACTCCAGCGCACATGCAAATAGGGGCGGGAACCTATGTTCATGATTCTTCCGATACCTAATGAATATGCAAGAGACTTACGGGGGAACTGAAATGAATATGCATATATCCTATCAATATAAGCACCCTGGTAGTAAGCCTTGGTGCACAAGCTAGGTGGAACGATCCCGCTTGCACCCAGCGCTGCAATAAACATAGCTGCTTTATAACTCTCCTTGAGTTGTAAAGTTTCTTTTCCGTGTGTCAGAACACAGTGAGGAAGACTGCACGCACACTGGGTGTAGCGATCCCCTGTGCATCTGGTGCCGCAATTAAAGAATGCCTGGTTTCTAAAATTCCAAACTGATTACTAGAGAGTTTCTTTGGCTGACTTTTACAGTAACACCATACTTACAAAACCATATCTCAGAAACTATTAATAATTACACATTTTACCTTTTCTCCTCAAGGAGCCAACTGGGGGCTGGGAGGGGGTATAAGGGAGGAATACTTTTCCTCCTTCTTCACTCTGCCTTTCTCCTTCACTTTCCCTTCTACTTGAAGAGCTAGTTACGATGGCTCTTCAAAACTTTGAAAATCCTTGGGATGTTCAGACCAGCATGTTCTTATTCTTATGTCTCCTGAATGCACTTCGTGTCTCGTTTAAAATTAAACAACTACTTAAGAATGCCATCCAGAGATCTGTCCTGAGGCAGGATAGTTATGAGTGGCAGGGAGTGTGGGAGGATAAGGGCAGGCATCTAGAGCAGTGCTTTGTACATTTGATTATTCTTATTCTTATCATTTTCTTCTTCACTATCGTCATCACCATCATCATCATCAATATTCCTTCCCTTTTGGCCTACTACACTGTTTTTCTTTCAACCCACAAGTTTTGGTTTTTCCTCTCTGTTTCTTTCTTTTCCCGATTCTCTTCCCCATTCCACAGGGTTGGGAGGAGGGTGAGCGAACGGCTGTGTGGTGCTGAGCTTCCTGCCAAGTTAAACCACAACAGTCCTTTTTGGCACCCAATGCGGAGCCTGAAAGGTTACGTGTGTTAAAAGAAATTTCTTACAAGCATTAGATCAGTTTAATAGTTGCCGATCACAAGGTTGATTTTTTTTTTTTATGTTGGGTTTGCTGTGTTTGTTTTCAGAACTGTGTTGTATGGCACATTACTTGCTCTATGTGTTCCCTGTTGTGCTGTTTATCATTCTGGGGGGCTGTTGTAAGGTTATCATTTTGCTGTACTGTGTAACACTGGCTTCTGATATGATAAAATTACTGGTCATGAGACAAATCAGGCCATCACCTCCATACTCCTGGAACCATCTCTCAGAAACTGTTAAGAATTATACTCTTTATCTTATCTCCTCAGGGAGCAAATCTGCTGGGGAGACGAGGGGGGATCCTTTCCTCACTTCTTCACTTTCTTTTCTTCTCCTGCTTGGACTGGCGCAAAGGCCACTGCATAAACTCTCTCCCGTTTACTTTGTTCAAAGGCTTGCTGTTACTCCAGCCCACATTTGAAATCATTCTTCTTCTGTGTCACCTGATAGAGTGGGCTTACAATCAGACTGTAACTTGTAACGTGCATTCTCCAAAAACCATCAATGCTTCAGAAAGATTGAGTTTCCTTTTTTCTACTTAGTGGAGACATAGCTGTTACTTCGTTGATCACATCCATTGGGATCCAAATAAGTTCCCCTTGCCATTTAATTCCTAAAAACTGGATTTCCTGTTCTGGTCCCTTGACTTTAGTTTGTTCTATGGCAAAGCCAGCTTTCAGAAGGATTTGGGCTACTTTCTTCCCTTTCTCAAAAACTTCTGCTGTGTCACCCCACATGATGATCTCATCGATGTATCGCAGGTGTTCAGGAGACTCCCCCTGTTCCAGTGCAGTCTGGAGCAGTCCCTGGCAAATGGAGGGGCTGCATGTACCCATGCCTCTAGGGTCGAGGCAGATTTTCCATCCCATTTTCTCATGTCCTCTCCATGGTCACGTAGGCAAAACCACAGGACGGCACGTGGTGCGTGTACCCACTGTATGTCCTTTCTTGAACAGAGGGATGCTTGCTCCTGATAGCTGAGACACTGGTTCACATAGGTGGGGAGAAAGATATATTCTCTTTAAATTGGTGGACCTCCTGGGAAAGTTTCTCCCCAGCCAAGATGCAGGAAGAAGAGAGACTTTCTTTGTACTGCTGGAATTGTCTAGTCAATTCATCCATCACAGGTTCCTCTCGTTTTCTCTAGATCATTGCTGCCAATGAGCTGGCATATTATGATGGTGCTCTCTGTACAAACTTCCGCCACATGGGTCGTGTACACTTGACTTCACCTGGATCTTTGGATAGCTGTTCGTTGTCTAGGTCATCCTAAATCACATCCAGCATGGCTAATACCCTCACGTACTGGAAACCCTTCTCCACGGTGGTCCTCTTGCCTAGTTGACATGCAAGACCTTTCTCGAAGGGATACCTTTCCTTCATGCCTGACAGGAGTCGCCTCCAGAGGGTGAACATTTGTGCTCCTTTTCCTTTTTTCATTTGTGCTTTGTCAATGCCCCCTTCCCTAGTGAGGGATCCCAGCTGCCTGGCTTCCCTGACCTCTAATTGCAGGCTATTGGCCCTGCTATCTGAGCACCGGAGCAGCCAGGTGACAAGGTACTCACTTGGACGACGACCGAAAGTTTTTCGCATATCTCGTAGCTCACAATTGGGTAGGCATCAGGTAGTCATTGATGCTCTTACGATGTCTTGCTCTTCATATGCCTGTTCCTCTGATGGCCCAGCCCACTTTGGAGTATCCTGTCTTGTCTTTCCCCCCCTGTCTGAGTAGGAGTTCCTCTGCTTTCTGAACGACCTGACATCCATTGTTTCATCTTGGATACAGGGGCAACTGACACCGGCACAGTTTGTTTCCTTGGACCAGCCTTGGAGACTGCCACATGGGTTGGAGTGGCTGCAGAGCCTGTCACAGGAGTTGGAATGGCTGCAGAGCCCATCACGGCGGTTGCAACGGCCGCAGGGCCCATTGCAGGGGTTGGAGTGGCTGCAGGGCCTGTCACAGGGGTTGGAATGGCTGCAGGGCCCATCACAGGGGTTGCAGTGGCCACAGGGCCCGTCACAGGGGTTGCAGTGGCCACAGGGACTGTAACAGGGGCTGGAGTTGCCGCAGGGTCTGTCACAGGGGTTGCAGTGGCCACAGGGACTGTAACAGGGGCTGGAGTTGCCACAGGGTCTGTCACAGGGGTTGCAGTGGCATTGACTGTGGCCCAGTGAGCACAGGCCAAGCCCCAGCACGTTGCAGTGTTTTTTTGTCTCTTTGGAAGTGCCAGGGTGATGCCACACCTTTTTCAAGCATTCTGCCAGCGTTTTAGGATTTTGCACTTGTTCAGGGGTGAATTTCCTGTTATTCGGGAGGACAGATGTTTCCACAATGAGAGCCCACCCCTCCCCTCTCCTTCCTTTTTCCACCTTTTATTGCTGAGTGTGACATCATATGGCATGGAACATCCCTTTGGTTGGTTTAGGGCAGCTGCCTTGGTGATGGTCCTTCCTCACCTCTTGCCCATCCCCATTCTGCTGGCTCTTGGGGGATTAGAGGGAGTCCTGATGCACTGCCAGTATTGCTCAGCAGTAAACACAACACTGGTGTGATACCAATGCTCTTCTACCTACACGTGCAGATCAGAGCAGTGTATACTCTCCCCCTCCTTCTTCACTGACCTCGGCGCCTGCAAGGCTGTTTCTCACTCCTCACTCTCCCAGCTGCTGTGTAGCAGCATTTTTTTTCTTCCCTTTCTTAAATATGCTCTCGCAGAGGCACAAACAACATCGTTTGTTGGCTTGGCTCTGGTCAGCAGCAGGGCCCTTATCTAACATGGGGCAGCTTCTAGATTCTTCTCACAGAAGCCAACCCTATGGCCGACTGATACCAAAACCTTGCCACGTAAACACACTACACAGTTTTATAAAGACACATCTTTTGCAGGGGAGCTCAACAGACCCCTGGCTTTTCAGGGCCAGTGTTGTGGTTTAGCCCAGCTGGCAGCTGAACACCACCCAGCCGTTCGCTCACCCTCCCCCCTCCCTCTCTGGGATGGGGGAGAGAAACGGGAAAGTGAAGCCTGTGAGTTGAGATAAGGACAGTTTATTAAGACAGGAAAATAATAACAATAATAATAATAATAATAATAATGTGTACGAAATAAGTGATGCACAATACAATTGCTCACCACCCGTTGACCGATGCCCAGCCTATCCCCGAGCGTCCGGCCCCCCCCCCCGGCTAGCCACCCCTATATATTGTTCAGCAGGACGTCAGATGGTATGGAATACCCCTTTGGCCAGTTTGGGTCAGCTGTCCTGGCTCTGTCCCCTCCCAGCTCCTGCTGCATCCCTAGCCTGCTCGCTAGCAGGACAGAGCGAGAAGCTGAAAAGTCCTTGGCTTGGTGTAAGCACTGCTTTACAACAATTAAAACATCAGCATGTTATCAGCGCTCTTCTCATCCTAATCCAAAACATAGCACCCTGCCAGCTACTAGGAGGAAAATTAACTCTGTCCTAACTGAAACCAGGACAGACTGCCACATGGGTTGGAGTGGCTGCAGAGCCTGTCACAGGGGTTGGAATGGCTGCAGGGCCCATCACGGCGGTTGCAACGGCCGCAGGGCCCATTGCAGGGGTTGGAGTGGCTGCAGGGCCTGTCACAGGGGTTGGAATGGCTGCAGGGCCCATCACAGCGGTTGCAACAGCCGCAGGGCCCATTGCAGGGGTTGGAGTGGCCGCAGGGCCCATCACAGGGGTTGCAGTGGCCACAGGGACTGTAACAGGGGCTGGAGTTGCCGCAGGGTCTGTCACAGGGGTTGCAGTGGCATTGACTGTGGCCCAGTGAGCACAGGCCAAGCCCCAGCACGTTGCAGTGTTTTTTTGTCTCTTTGGAAGTGCCAGGGTGATGCCACACCTTTTTCAAGCATTCTGCCAGCGTTTTAGGATTTTGCACTTGTTCAGGGGTGAATTTCCTGTTATTCGGGAGGACAGACGTTTCCACAATGAGAGCCCACCCCTCCCCTCTCCTTCCTTTTTCCACCTTTTATTGCTGAGTGTGACATCATATGGCATGGAACATCCCTTTGGTTGGTTTGGGGCAGCTGCCTTGGTGATGGTCCTTCCTCACCTCTTGCCCATCCCCAGCCTGCTGGCTCTTGGGGGATTAGAGGGAGTCCTGATGCACTGCCAGTATTGCTCAGCAGTAAACACAACACTGGTGTGATACCAATGCTCTTCTACCTACACGTGCAGATCACAGCAGTGAATACTCTCCCCCTCCTTCTTCACTGACCTCGGCGCCTGCAAGGCTGTTTCTCACTCCTCACTCTCCCAGCTGCTGTGTAGCAGCATTTTTTTCTTCCCTTTCTTAAATATGCTCTCACAGAGGCACAAACAACATCGTTTGTTGGCTTGGCTCTGGTCAGCAGCAGGGCCCTTATCTAACATGGGGCAGCTTCTAGATTCTTCTCACAGAAGCCAACCCTATGGCCGACTGATACCAAAACCTTGCCACGTAAACACACTACACAGTTTTATAAGGACACATCTTTTGCAGGGGAGCTCGACAGACCCCTGGCTTTTCAGGGCCAGCAGCACAGTGCTGCGAGCCAAATCCTTTGTGATGCTGGCTGCTGCCTATGATGTCTCAGGATCTCAATGGTCCCAGCTGCCAGGTGACGGATCCGCTCATGGGCATCCTCTTCCAAAGGCTGGAGGGCTGTGACAGTAAGAAAGTGAGCAGAGATGAAATCCATCGACTGGCAGAGACCCCCCCGGCATGCCTCCAGACCATGCCAGCCCCACCTGTCTCCTTCCCTGGCCAGGGGGAGCAAGTGGGATAAAGGGATCAGCTGGAAGCTGCTGCTCAGGAGCATCCCACATGTCCCCCCACGTCCCTCTGCCACTGCGGCATTTCCCTGGAGCAGGGCAAGGCATGGCTGCACACTGCGTGGGCTCTGCCCCCTGTCCACTGGGCGCAGCACCCCCAGCACCACCCGCACTCACCTTGGATGAGCTCATTCAGCTTCTCCTCACTCTGGATGCCAGCATGGTAGACAGCAAGCCCTAGGCACAGTGTTATGGTCAGAGCCTGCTTCCCAGCACAGCCCCATGTCCAGCCAGCCCGGCTGCGTCCCCTCCAGCTCCCCGCCAAGGACGGAGCCTAAGGGGGGGCTTGAGCAAGGCACACACCAGGCCCACCTGCATGGGCAGGGGGCTGAGGGAGGCACAGGGCTCCTGGGGGTACAATCAGGGGCTTCAGGGCCCACAGGGCTGCGCCTTGCTGCCAGGCCAGGGCCCAGACAGGGAAGCGGGGCCTGGGCTCACCGATGAATTTGATAGCCTTCTGTCGCAAGTTGGCCTGAGCGTCCTCCAGGTATGGCAGGCTCTGCTGCAGGTATCCGCCCACCCTGCTGCTCTTCTGCTTGAGCTGGAGAAAGCACAAGGGCGCGGGGCTCACATACCCTCCCCAGCCAGCCGGACCAGTCCCTTCTGCCAGCACCCCCCTCCCCCTTTCCCCCAGGCCATCCCCAGCTCCCAGCCAGGAGCTCTGTGGGGCTGAGGTTTGGAGAGAGTTAGGAGACCCTTCTGTCCCGCTGCCAAGGCCCAGATGGGCTAGGGTCTCCTCCCGCATCCTGGGGGTGGGGAAGGCAGAGGGGCCTGCAGAAGAGCCCCTGGGGCTCTGTGCTGGAGGGAAGGGAGCCACAGTGCAGCAGCAGGTGGTGGACTCTGGGCTGGAGCAGCGCAGGCCACGCACAGCTGCACAGCCCACAGCCTGGGCACATCGGGCAGGCTTGTCCATTTGGGGCCTGGGGCTGGGCAGTTCTCCTTACCAAGTACTCCGTAATCCTAGTGGTGTCTTCGTTCTGAGCCAGGTGCTCAAGCTGTTTCCACTTCAGGAACATTGTACAAGCGAGTAGGACTACTGCAGACGCCTGTGGAGAAGCAGAGGCAGGGAGATGGCACCACAGACACACATTCCAGGCATCTAATTGCCTGCTGCCTTGGCCCCTGATGCTCAGACCACCCCTGCGGTGTCAGATTGCCCACTGCCCACATCAATGTTCACTTCCGAAATCTGTACCTTGGCCACGCTCTCAGCCTCGTCACTCATCCGGAAAAACAGTGGAATAAGGGCCCTGCGCACGGTCGTCTTCATTGCTCCTTTTTTCCACCACACCACAGACTCCATCAAGTCTTTGAAGAGGAGCATGGAGCACTCTCGCACCTCACTGGACACCTGTTAGGGAGGACAAAAGGAGGACTTCAGCAACTGCCAGCCTCCCCCCTGCCCATGGGGAGCAAGGGCCGTAGCGTGGCTAATGTGAAGGATGAAGCCTTGTATTTCAATCAAAGGAGCTGGAGGCCCACACAAGGCAAAGCAACAGGTTTCCAGCACAGGGTGCCTGTACCATAGAGTGTGCTCCAAGCCAGCCCACTTTTACTACTAGCTGCACCAGCCATGTCAAAGTATAGCTCCCAGAGCTCTCAGCTCGACAGGGAGAAGCCCTGTTGGACTGCAGAGCCCAGAAGACAGTCCACAAATGCCCAGAGGAGCAGAGAGAGGAGAAGGCCCTGCCCAAGTGCTGCCCACAGGCCTGGGCTGAAGGGCAGTGCCATTGCGGAGTGCCCATCTACAGGGCTCAGTCACCCACAGCAGCCTTACGTTGTTGAAAAGAGGCAGGAGTCTCTCAGCCAGTGCCAGAGCGATGGGGCTGGCCTCCTTCTTCTCCAGATGACCGATCACATTTTTGAAGATAGTCAGGGCCTTCACAGTGATGTGCGTGTTGTCATACTGCAGAGTCTCCATGACTTCTGGCAGCAGGACCCGCACGTCCCTCACCTGTGCAGAAAGACACCATTTATTTTTAGTCAAGAGGTGAATGGCCACCCTGGCCAGGATGCTCTGGTTACAGAGCACCAGCCTCCTGCTCACTTCCTGGCAGCTGCCATGGGACTCTCAACAGCAGCCTCCTGGCAGGCAGTGGCCATGGACATAGTGATGGGGATGTGGGGAGAGCAGGGCACGGGAAAAGGAGGTCAGGAGAGCAAAGGCTCTGTGTCCCCCGCTGAGTCAGCCCCTTTGCAAACAGCCCCCCAGGAACCCACTTGTAAAGCTTCTGGAAAGCTCCACAGGCACACACCAGGCCCCACCACCACCATCACCCCGCCTCCTGCCTCCCAGCCAAGGCCAAGCCATGGCGTTGCCTCCTGCCCCAGCACCAGGCTGCCAAAAGGTCTTCACTTGGCCAACTACTACTCACCGCTTCACATCTCTCCGACTCCATGACAAGGGCTCTGAGCGCCAGAGAGAGCATCGGCAGGCTTTGAAGCCTCAGACACCTCTGGAGGTACTTTGACTCATAGAAATCCTGTGGTGTTCGATTCCTACAGATCACTCTCTGAAGTGAACACAAATGGGAGAGGTGGATACGCCTGCAGCAAGCCCCGCACCCTGCAGCTCCTGGCTCCCCTGGCAGCTCAGGGCAGGGCATGAGGGACAGGCAGCCCGTCCTGGAGCAGCCATGCCTGCGGAGGACTGTGTGGCTCCTCTGTGCCCTGCGCCTGGCAACACTGAGCATCCTTTCTTTGCCTGCTCCTCCTTTCCTCTGGCCATCCGCAGCCTCTTGGTCTCACACCTCTGAGGAGCGACTGACCAGCACGAGCTGGCACAAAGCAGGCACTGGAAGCAGGTGGCTACAGGTGCTACTAGTCCCTGGCCTCACAGCTTGCTCAGCCCGTGCAGAGGCCATGGCTCTGCCCCAGCCCCAGCCATTGTCCTGACTCTGCCCCAGTCATTGCCAGGAGCCGGGCTAAAGAGAGCACTGCCAGGAAAGGGGCAGGCTTCCTGTCTGAGCACACGGACCCCGCATGGCTGCTGGAGGGGTGCTGGTGCTGGCCTGAAGGGGCTGTGTCCATAAATCCCAGAAGAGGTGACAGGTTGAGGAAGATGGGAAAGGCAGAGAGCTGTGATGGTTTTCCTGGGGGGGTACGCACGGTCATGAAGGGGAGCTAGGCCTGCTAGGGTAACTCACAATTATACGAACGATGCTGCCATTGATTGTGTTGGCTCGGAAAAGCTTGCGGCGCCTTCGACTACGGACCACAGTGCATAGCTCCCTCAAGACGGTTCTTGAAATTTTAGCTTGGGAAATCATCTCTTCCCACATGTCCAGGGTAGTGCTGCAAGATGAAAACGCTGTTGGCAGGGCTGCCCTGGTCACAGCGCCGTGACCCAGACCAACCCCGCAGGCCCCGGGCTGTCCTGCAGCCCTGGACCTCCCCACCTCGTGCTTAGGGAGCCCTGGGGGACCAGGCTGGGCAAGCAGGAGGGGCAGGAGGGAGCGTGACGGGGTCTCTGGGCTGCCTTGGTCCGGTCTGGATGCTGAGGCCCTGGCTGCCCCAACAGGGCTGGCGAGCACCGTGCGATGGAGGGGCCCACATCTCAGGGATGTCCTGCAGCTTTCCTTGGCTCTGGCAGCCAGAGAGTCTCTGGAACCCTCTCCCAGTATGGAACAAGCCCAGAGGACTGTCGGAGCTGGTACCTGTCAAGTGACGGAAGGTCAGTCAACACGCTTATGACCGCTTGTCTGGGAAACTGGCCAGTCAGCGCATGCAGCACTGAAGTGAAGATGTTCCGGGGTAAAGATGTGCTGTTGCTATTTAGGTTTTCATGGAGGAACCTCAGGATCTTTGGCACCTGGAGGGGACACAGGAGAGAATGTAGCTGCCGCTGGACTGCAGCCACTTGCCCGGGGGCCACTGAAACTGCTGCCCAAGTGCTGGGTATGCGAGGCAGGATGTGAGCAAGGGATGAAAGGGCTCGAGGGCAGGGCAATCCAGCCATGGGCTGCTTACTTCCATCAGCCAGGCTTCAGGGTCTTGGATGGCCACTTCCAGCATGAATTTGGCCCAGTGCTTCTTGTCGTTATCGATGCTGGATTCTCGAATGATCTCAAGTGTCATGCGGACAATGTCTTTTCTATGAGAAGGCTGGATGTAGTTTCCAAATATCTATTGGCGAAAGGAAGGAAGGAAAGGAAGACATGTCACACTGAGTCAGAGAGCAAGGCCTGGGGAGGGAAGATCAGGGGAAAAGGAGGGACAAAGTCCCTGGCTGGAGGGTGTCTGGCTCCTCACCTGCTTCTCGGAAAAAATGTACAGGAAAAAAATAACCTTCCAGATCCTCTCCATGGCTCTCTCCTGTACAATTTTTGTCTCGGAGGTGGTGAATTGCAGCAGCACCTGGAATTTGCAGGAAGCAAAGCTGCTGATCTGCTCTGGGAGCTGACAACTGCTCCAGCAGAAGCAGCGCTGCTGAACTCCTGGCTGGACTTGCACTGTTCATCAGGGATTCCCCAGAGCTGGAGCAAAGCCCTCAGTGGGGCACCAAGCCACTGGGTCCCTTGACACAGATCCCGTGGCCAACCTTGCAGCCAGGCAAACAGGTACATTCCACCCCTGGTGGCGGCTCAGCTCCTTCAGCTCCTTTCCCTTCCCGTGCCCTCCCCCAGAACATGGCCCTCTGTCCCCTCTCCATGAAGCCTGGCTTCTGGGGCATGAACTGCCCAGGGGTATGCAGTGGGGTGGAGATATTGCCAGTGGGAGGCCAGGAGAACAGAGTTTCGGGGCTGGGTTCCTGTGCAGGACGGGCAGGTCCCAGGAGAACTCTGCCCCATTCACACCTGGCAAGGAAAGCACGGGGGACCAGGAAAGCAGGGCAATGGCAGCTCCAGGTGCTGTCAGCGCGGAGCACAAGGACAGGGCTCAAATTCTCCCACCGCTTTGGTGCAAGGGGAGCTCTGGGGGCAGAGGAGGCCCAGAAGTGCTGGGAGGAAGCTGTGCTGTGACACAGGAAGGACCTGTGGAGGGCAAGGGACGTTGACAGCAGCCAGGGGACACTGGGGCCCTAGAAGAGCTTGGTGGGCAGCCCCTGGCTCCCCTGAGTGTGCTGGGCACGCTCCCGGCAGGCACTATGGTCTCTGTGCACGGCACAGGGGGCACTCCCCACTATTATATGTCACCTCCCTCTAGGGTGAGGAACAGCCCCTTGTGAAGCCCACACTGTGCGGATTGCAGACCTGCAAGATAATGTTCACCCTGTCCCAGAGGCTGGAGGCAGGAGGGCTGATCAGCAATGTTCTCAGCATGATGTCCATATTGTTCAGGGTCTGGAAGAAGAACAAGAGGTTGTGACAGGCTTTCAGCAGTTCCTCACACTGCTAAGAAACTGTGCTGAACTTCTCCTTGCTGCCAAGAAAGGACAGCTGCAGCTCCATGCACTGCCCAGGGGACGCCACAGGGCAGAAAAGCTGCTGTGTGCAGACCAGGCCTCAAGCACTGGCTGCTGCCACGCGGATGACAAGGGTGAGAGGGAAGGAATGGGGTAAAGCAAGGCTGAGGCCCTGCTCTGCAAGGCTCTTCAGTCATCTCTAAACACAGGGAAACTGCATGGAGCCAGAGGGATGGGGGCTCCTGTGGCTCACCCAGCACGTACCGTATTGTAGAGGTGAATGTCCAGTTCCTCTTTCGGAGGAAGGAAGAAGACACTGCTGGAACACGCAGCTACAAGAGACATCATTTTGTCCTCCAACACCATCTGCACCACGCTGGAAAGAGAGACAATGGTGCTGGGATCAGTGCCCCGATGACAAAGGGAAATGGACACGCACTTCCCGTGGGCAAGATTCCCTCTAAGGGATGGGGAGTCCTGCTGGGAGGAGCGTCTTCCTCCGCGAGGCTGGCCTGGGCCAGAGGACAGTCCTGACACCTCCCAGCAGAGAGCTTCAGTGCTCCCTACACCTTCTGGACAAGTCCCGAGCAGGGGAGAGCAGAGGCCCTGCCTGGATGGTGGATGCCTCCTTCCCAGATCTGCCAGGCCCACGCTCTGGGGAAGTGCCAGATCAGCCAGGGACAGGGTCCGTACCTTAAGGCATAGATAGCAAGCATGGCTTCCTGCCGCACCACTGTGCACAGCTTGTCCCTGGGCTCCTCGTCCAGCAGCACCTGGAGAGCACAAATTGGATGGGACCTGGCAGCCACAGGCACACAGCGCCAGCAGAGCCAGCACTGTCGGCGGGGTTGGCAGAGTCCCGGTGTCCCCAGCCAAGAGTGCCCCCCTGCACCTTGCAATGCTGAGCAGCACCCGAGATCCCACTGGGGGTAGCTTGGTGTCCATGTATGTTTGCTCCCAAACACCCCGCCCAATGCCCAGGGAGCCTCGCTCCCATCCCCAGCCCACCAGACGTCCCCTCACCTGGATGTTCTCTGCCAGCTTATTTCTGCGGCAGAAGATGTCCAGGCCCTCTAACAAGCCCTTCTCTTGGGCGGTTGTGCACACGGTGACGATGTTCCTCAGGAACTTCATCTTCTGCACCTCATCCTGGCAGCCACAGAGATTGCAAGAGGGAGCGTGAGGGGGGGAGCCACAGCCAGCAGGACCGCAGCATTGCGGGGTGCGGAGCTGTGCGGGACGCCTGGAGGGCAGCAGCTCTGCCCTGCCAGCAGCCCTCCAGCAGCCCGGCAGCAGAGCCGCGGCACGGCCAGGACATGCAGGCACAGCCGCCATGGAAAGGGCTGCTCTTACCCTTTCCGGGTTTCTGACGTAGGCCTCGATGAAGTCCACAGCTTCCTCTTCCTCTTCATACACAGGTAGCCAGCTAGCATCTAAGACAGAAGGAGAGCAAGGATTGCTGTAGAGAGGGGCTTAAGGATGAAGCAAGGGAAGGGGGCCCTGGCTTCAAGCAGGGGGCGCGGCTGGCCCCAGCCCTGCCCACCCCAGCGCAGACCCTCGCTCACCAGGCTGCAGCAGCTCCATGTCGCACACCTCGATGGGCTCCAATAGAGAGCTGCACTCCTGGGAGCTCTCATCCTCTTCCCAGGCCACCCTGGGGTGGCTTGGGGGTCTCTCCTCCATTGAGAGTGATGAGGGGTGAGGGAGGGTCAGGAGGGGGCAGGCTCGGGACTGCCACGGGCAGTGGGGAAAGACGTGGGCTGCACTCGGGGGCTCCTCGCCAGTCCCACTCGCTCCTGCCCTGTCCCCTCGCTGTCCTGACGGACACTGCGGGGCCACTGTGCCAGCACCAGCTACTGCCAGGTGACACTGGCCTGTGTCACAAAGGGCCTCTCTGTGACCTCACGCCCCCACTAGGTGGGGCAGCACTGCTGGGGCAGAGCAAGAGCAACAACACTGCAGACAGAATGGCCAGGAAGGCTCAAGATCACTGTGCAGCCACTGTCACCTGTGGCTTCCTGACTCCTGCATCCACCAGCTCCTGCCCATTTGCATAGTTTGCACAGCCTTTTCCAGCCAGGTTGTCTTGGTTTCAGCTAGGATAGACTTAATTTTCTGTTTTAGACCAGCTTAAGATCAGCTTAACAGTTGCTGACCACAATGCTGATTTTTTTAATCTCAGGTCTGCTGTGTTTGTTTTCCCAAGTGAATTATACAGCACTTTACTCACTGTCCGTGTTCCCTGTTGTGCTATTTATTGTTTCTGGGGGCTGGTTTAAGGTTATCATTTTGCTGTACTGTGTAACATTGGCTTATGATATGATAAAATTACTGGTCATGAGACTCATTTGGTATTTGTACTCAGAATTGACATCAGCTCCATTGATACCAAGCTGAATGGACACTGATGTGTCAGTGGACACTGCCAGCACCGGCTATAGCGTGGGTCACAAAGAGTCCTTCTGTGACCTCATGCCCCCGGCTGGGTGAGGCTGGCTCGGGGCGCTCCCTTGTGCTCAGCTCCTCTCAAACCCCTGAAATCTCTCTTCATAGTTTGCAGGCTTCTCTGAACGATTTCATCACTGCCCTCCTGAACTATGAGCAATGGGTATAATCAGTGTAGAGTGCACTTTCTTTTTAGTGACAGAATCACAGAATCACAGAATCACAGAATCATCTAGGTTGGAAGAGACCTCCAAGATCGGCCCCCTTCTCCCCCTCCCCCCCCCCCCCCCCCCCAGGGCAGCTGCTGCTGCTGTCGGTACAATATTAGGATTATAGGGAGGGAGTAAATTAGCCAAGGGTTCTCACTGACCAGTCCTTTCTTCTAACTCCTCTTTCCCCTGATCCTGACCCTTTTTCAGTAAAACTTGATTCACGTCCTGCACCCAGCAAGCAGCATAACTTGATTCCTCCTCCAAAAAAGGAACCTTATCATTTACATACAAATACGAGTCTGATAAACACAGTCTTCATCAGACCCGTATTTTGGCCAAAATACTGAAGTTCCTTTTATTGGCTTTTTAGGCCAGGCAATTACACAATATCTAACCATTTTTTTTTTTAATCTTTTTCCCTGGTTTTTGGGTTGTTTTTCCAATTCCTTATCATTCTTCCCAAAGGACTATCTTTAGACACAATTCCAGAGTCTCCATCCCCATTCTGCTCTTCCTTGGAGCCCTTATACCCCATCTCTTCCTGACGTGCTGCTGTGGACTTTACTGTTCATGGGGGTACCACACACCTATACCTAGGATAAGGAGAAAGGTGTACTGCTGAACAGTGTACTGCTGAACACTTTACCATGCCTGGGGTACCGTACAACTAAAGGCTCCTAATTCCCTTAGACTCTCTTTTGCCCTTTTCTCTTTTGCTTTGTCCGTCTCCAGCCGCACCCCTCACAGGACTATGGAACCGCGGATCAGGACTCCACACTCACTTCGCACTAAAAGTGCATCTCATTCACACTCCACAAAAGAGCCACCCAGACTTCCCCCTCCCTCCTCCCCCCCCAGGGCAATACATTAAAGCTTGTCTTACCTTGGTCAGTGCAAGGAATTACCGGGTCTATTTCAATAATAGTGCATGCGCCTACTGTTCTCCCTTCTCCCTAGTGCTCCATAGAGCCTTTCTATACCATATATGTCCAATTTTATTTGATCAATCCTCTAATTTCTCCTTTTTCCCTCTTTTCTCATGATTAGAGAGCCTGTGATTTTTGTTTTTTACTGTTCTCACACTGCTCGTCCTGTTTTTCTCAGTCTTCCTCCTTATTTTGGAACAGCGAAGCCTTCTACTGTCCACTTACCTACGTAGCATTTCCCTTTGTTATAACTACACAACTATCTTTGAATACACAAGGTTAGTTTCCTACTGCAAAAACACATTCTATTTCAAAAACATGTTCTACTGCAAAAACACAACTTGGTTTCTCAAACTTTGCGGCCCAGGACACAGGAGGTTTTTGTAGAGGCGAAGCTGGGCCATCTGTTTGTGATAAAGGTGCCAATCACTGTTGATATGTAAGTATTATGTTAAAGAATTGACAAGATCCTAGCCATAGGATTGATATTGTTAGTGATATTCAGCTTGTTTGTTATGTATATATGGTGTTAAAGTATTGACTGTGCATTGTTAAGAAGTCTTAATGTGTAGTTGTGGCTATAGCCAGTATAATCATGATGGTATTACACAGAATCACATAATCACAGAATTTTAGGGATTGGAAGGGACCTCGAAAGATCATCTAGTCCAATCCCCTGCCAGACCAGGAACACCTAGATCATGTCACACAGGAACGTGTCCAGGAGGGTTTTGCATGTCTCCAGAGGAGACTCCACAGTACCCCTGGGCAGCTGTACTGGGTCTGGCTGGGATGTTAACTTTCCCTGCAGCAGCCCATACAGTGCTGTGCTCTGCACGTGTAGCCAGAAGAGTATTGGTATCACCCCACTGTCATGTCTACTGCTGAGCAGTACTGACACTGCATCAGGACTCCCTCTAATCCCCCAAGAGCCAGCAGAATGGGGATGGGCAAGAGGTGAGGAAGGAACATCACCAAGGCAGCTGACCTAAGCCAACCAAGGGGATATTCCATGCCATATTTTTGTCACACTCAGCAATAAAAGGTGGAAAATGAAAGAAGAGGGGAGGGGCGGGCTCTTATGAAAACATCTGTCCTCATCAAGGATGTGGTCAAGCATCGCTCGTTTGTGGGAAGTCAGCCTTTGCTTGTTTTTTTTTTTTTTTTCCCCCTTTTCCCCTTTCCCTTTTTTCCCTTTAGTTAAATTATTTAATTAATAATATTTTTCCCTAATAATTATCTTTTCCTTTAATTAAATTATCCTTATCTCAACCCGTGAGTTATTTCTTTCCTTTTCTTCTTCCCCTTCTCTTCTAAGGAGGAGGAATGAGGGAGTGGTTGTGGTCGAGTTCAGCTGCCTACCAAGGTAAAAACACCACAACTGTGAGGGCCACAGAGCACTGGAACAGGTTGCCCAGAGAGGTTGTGGAGTCTCCTTCTGTGGAGATATTCAAAATCCACCTGGATGCAATCCTGCGCAATGCTCTAGGTGATCCTGCTTGGCAGGGGGTTGGACTAGATGATCTTCAGAGGTCCCTTCCAACCTCAACCATTCTGTGATTAAATCATTGAATCATTTAAGTTTGAAAAGACCTCTAAGATCACCAAGTCTAACCATTAACATAGCACTGTCAAGTCCACCACTAAACCATGTCCCTAGCACCACATCCACTCATCTTTTAAATACCCAACCCAGTGGAATGGAGGAGAGAATTGGGAAAAGAAAAAAAAAAAGTAAAAGCTGGTGGCTTGATATAAAGACAGTTTAGTAGGACAAAAAAGGAAGGGGGAATGATGGTGATGATGATGATAAGAATAATAGAACGTGCAAAGCAAGTGATGAACAAGTTAATTGTTACTCCACACACTCTGACTGATGCCCATCCCACCCCCAAGCAGTGGTCACCCCTCCCCCGCCAAGCCATTCGGGTAATTCTGGCACCGTGTGGGTAATTCGGGAACTACTCAGCTCTATCCCTGAACTCCAAGACGCACACCGTGTTCTCCAGATGCACATGGAACCCCGTATCTCCCTACTCTGAGTCTGTTTTGCCTGTCATGATAATTGTTGAGCAATCTCCCTGTCCTTATCTCAACCCTTGTGCCCTTTGTGTCCTATTTGCTCCCCTTTTCCCTTTGAGGAGGGGGGAGTGAGAGAACAGCCGTGGTGGAGCTCGGCTGCTCACCCGAGTAAAACCACCAAAGGTTGTTACAAAGGCAGTGTAGTAGCACAAAAAAGGAAGGGAGAATAATAATAAGGATGATGATAAGAATAATAGAATGTAAAAAGCAAATGATGCACAATGCAATTGCTCACTACCTGCTGACCAGTGCCCAGTCCATGCCCGAGCAGTGGTCGTTGCCCCTGCTCCCTCCTCCCCCCCAGCCAGACACCCTATATATATTGTTCAGCATGATGCCATATGGTATGGATATCCCTTTGGCCAGTTCGGGTCAGCTGTCCTGGTTCTGTCCCCTCCCAGCTTCTTGTGCACTCACAGCCCCTCACTGGCAGGGTGGTATGAGAAGCTGAAAAGTCCTTGGCTTAGTATAAGCACTGCACTGCAACAACTTAAACATCAGCGTGTTGTCAACATTATTCTCATCCTAAATCCAAAGCACAGCAGCATAGAAGGTACCAGTAGGAAAAGTAACTCCCGGGTCCCTTTCCTCTTCACAGTCTTCTAGCCCCTCTGCCCCACGCCAATAGTGCTGCATGGGGTTGTTGTGGCCAAAGTGCAGGACCTGGCACTTGGCCTTGTTAAATCTCATCCCATTCGCCTCAGCTCAGCAGTCCAGCCTATCCAGATCCCAATGAAGGGCCACCCTACCCTCAGGCAGATCGACACTACCTCTCAACTTGGTGTCGTCTGCAAACTTACTGAGGGTACACTCGATTCCCTCAACTAGGTCATCAATAAAGATATTAAATAAGATAGGCCCCAGTACCGACCCCTGGGGGACACCACTTGTAACAGGACGTCTGCTGGACTTAACTCCATTAACCACAACCTGCTGGGCACGGCCCTCCAGCCAGTTCTTTACCCAGAGAAGAGTATACCTGTCCAGGACATGGGCAGCCAGTTTCCCCAGGAGAATACTGTGGGAGACTGTGTCAAAGGCTTTGCTGAAGTCTAAGTGGACTAAATCAACAGCCTTTCCCTCACCTACCAGTCTGGTCACACGATCATAGAAGGAGATGACGTTGGACAAGCACGACCTGCCTTTTGTGAACCTGTGCTGGCTGGGCCTGACCCCCTGGATGCCATGCAAGTGCCGTGCGATCTCACCCAAGATGATTTGCTCCATAACTTTCCCTGGAACCGAGGTCAGGCTGACTGGCCTGTAGTTCCCTTGGTCCTCCTTATGGCCCTTCTTGTAGATGGGAGTCACATCAGGAAGCCTCCAATCCTCTGGGACCTCTCCAGATAACAATGAACACTGGTAGATGGTGGAAAGCGGCTTGGCGATTACCTCCGCCAGCTCCCTCAGCACCCTAGGGTGGAGCTCGTCTGGTCCCATGGACTTGTGACGTTCCAGATGGAGGAGCAGGTCTCTCACTGTCTCTTCCTGGATCACAGGGGGTGATTTTCTACCTGAAACACAGGGGACGTTCAGGTCAGGGCGTAAAGTACCCTGAGGATAACTGATCTGACTATTAAAGACAGATGTAAAGAAGGCGTTGAGGACCTCAGCCTTATCCTTATCCTCAGTGATCACATTTCCTGCTGCATCAAGTAAAGGATGGGAATTTTCCTTGGTTCTTCTCTTGCTGTTAATATAATTGTAAAAGGATTTCTTGTTCTCTTTTACTGCAGTGGCCAATCTGAGTTCGAGCCTTTCTAACTTCCTCTCTGAATATCTTAGCAAGTTCCTTGTAGTTGCCCCAAGTAGCCTGTCCCTTCTTCCAGTGGACATAGACTCTTTTTCTCCCACAGGCTCAACAAATGTTCACGGTTCATCCACGCCGGTCTTCCCCTCCGGCTCACCTTACAGGACTCAGGAACAGCCTGCTCCTGTGCCCTGAAGATTTCCTTCTTGAGGAGCATCCAGGCTTTCTGGACCCCTTTGCCCTTCAGGAGTGACTCCCAAGGGACCCCTGCAACAAGTGTCCCGAACAGGTCAAAGTCTGCCCTCCAGAAGATCGACACCAGTTTTGCTCGTTACCCTTCTGACATCACCAAGGATAGAAAACTCTACAATTTTGTGGTGACTCTGCCAAAGACAGTCCCCAGCTTTCACATCTCCCACCAGGCCTTCCCCTTGGTCCTTATCTATAGACACTCAACTTATCATTCCCAACTGCAAGCTCTTCAACATCAAAACACACTTTAATATAAAGAGCCACACCACCACCCTTCCTACCTTGTCTGTCCCTTCTGAAGAGCTTGTAGCCGTCCATCACAGTACTCCAGTCGTGGGACTGATCCCACCATGTTTCAGTTATTGCAACTAGGTCGTAGTTTGCCTGTTGCACAATTGCTTCTAGCTTCTCCTGTTTGTTGCCCATGCTGCATGCATTGGCGTAGATGCATTTCAGATGAGACTTCTGCCTCACCTCCAGCTTCAGCATTGTTCCCCTAGGCACTTCTCCGGTGAGCCCTGTCTTACTGACTTCCCCTGTCATAGCTAAAGCTCCACAAGTCCTGCTAGATACTGTGCTAGGATTTGTTTCCCCCTTTGAGACAGCTGAGTTCCATCCATGGACAACAGGCCAGGGGTCGAGTAAACTGCCCCATGGTCAAAGAACCCAAAGCTTCTGTCTTGACACCAGCCTCTCAGCCAATTATTCATTACCTGTGTTTTCCTAGCCCTCTCCGTGTCCTTCACCTCCCCAGAAGGAATAGAAAAAACACGACTTGCGCTCCCCCTCCTTGAACTATGCGCCCTAAACCCCTGAAATCTCTCTTCATAGTTTGCAGGCTTCTCTGAACGATTTCATCACTGCCCTCCTGAACTATGAGCAATGGGTATAATCAGTGGGGTCAACCAGCTCCAGGAGTTTTCTAGTTATGTCCCTGACCCGGGCCCCAGGTAGGCAGCACACTTTCCCTACGGCTCGGGTCTGGTCTGCAAATGGGGCCCTCCGTTCCTCTGAGAAGGGAGTCGCCTACCACAACCGCCCTTCTTTCTTTCCTGGCAGAGGCAGTCTGAATGCATGGAGTCGACCGCCTCGTCCTTGGTAACCTCTTTGGGGAACCTTCCCGTGCCTCCCCACTTACCTCCACCTTCAATGTTCAATGCTACAAACCCATTGCTTGGGGGGACCTGGGGACGTGAGGGAAGCAGAGGGGGGGGGTCGCCCACCATGCTGAGCAGGGGCCCTCTCCCAACCCTCCCCATCCCTCAGGTTCCCCTCCTCTGCCCTTCAGGGGCAGGGCAGGGCGTCCACCACCAGTTGTGGGGTATCTCCCCAGCACCTTTCCCTCTGGCACGCCAGGGAGCTACTCCACCAGTCGACCTTCCGCTCACAGTCCCTGATGGCCCTCAGTCTCTCAACCTCCTCGATCAGCTCTGCCACCACGCTGACCAGATCTCCCCCCTGCTTGCACCTCACGCAGGTGCAATACCTGCCTCCCTCCCCTGGCAGCCGCAGGCTCTGGCACTCCCTGCAGCCAGAGACCTGTACGGCCATGGTTCTGGACAGGCCCTCCCTTTGGGGCACCACAGCCTTTTTGGAGCAAGCTCTCTGCTGGTGGAGACCATGGTAAGAACTGCGCTCACAGGGACTGCCCGTGTATAGGATGGACTCGAAAGGGAGGAGGGACAGCATCCCTGTGCCCTGCCGCACGGGCTCCCACACCCGACACTGCGGCACGCTGCGGGTGCTGCGCACGCGCTGGTCGCCCCTCCCTGCTCGCGGTGGGCAGCGACCTAAGAACAAGACATATGGCTCCCCACAATATCTCCAGCTTGGAGCAGTCAAGACATTTCCTGTGCAGTAGGGATCACAGGCAGCCCACAAGACCGTGGCAGACAACAGGTGCCTGTGTGTGCCCTGGGACGGCTCAGGAGGCTTGGGCAGGCTGGGCCCAAGCTTCTCTCCTCCTCCCCTTGGAGTGTTAAGGTGCAGCAGGGCAGCCAGGGGAGGTTGCTGCAAGGGCGCAGTGGCCCAGTACATGCTGCGCTGCCATGGGCTGCTGGAAAGCGTGGGCATCAGGCAGCTCTTGGGGCAATCCTCATTCCTCCAGGGGCTGCTTTTACCCTCTGTTTCCTGAAATAAAAGACTTCCACACGGGTGAAGAAACTCAGCCACTTGGAGGGCAAAGCGTAACGAAGGGCTGAACTTCTCAAACAATCCTGCAGCCAGGCTGTGCTGACAGATAGCCCACAGTAGCAGAGGCCAGGAACGGCACTCAGGCTGCTGCCCATGTGAAGGACACAACGAGACTGGATTTGCTGTTCCAGCTTTAATCAAACAGAGCCATATGCCCTGGCTATGCAGGGCCAGCAGAAAAGTTCTGCAAGCTGAACCCATAGAGGTATTGGCCTCTTAATTCGACGTCTCAGGCGTAGGATGGTCTGAGCTGCCAGAACAGAGACTGATGTATCGACATCCTCCGTGACAGGTTGGAGGGCTGCAACAGAAAGAAACAGAGCAGAGATGAAACCCACCGACCTTCAGAGACCTCCTGGCATGCCTCCAGACCATGCCAGCCCCACCTGTCTCCTTCCCTGGCCAGGGGGAGCAAGTGGGATAAAGGGATCAGCTGGAAGCTGCTGCTCAGGAGCATCCCACATGTCCCCCCACGTCCCTCTGCCACTGCGGCATTTCCCTGGAGCAGGGCAAGGCATGGCTGCACACTGCGTGGGCTCTGCCCCCTGTCCACTGGGCGCAGCACCCCCAGCACCACCCGCACTCACCTTGGATGAGCTCATTCAGCTTCTCCTCACTCTGGATGCCAGCATGGTAGACAGCAAGCCCTAGGCACAGTGTTATGGTCAGAGCCTGCTTCCCAGCACAGCCCCATGTCCAGCCAGCCCGGCTGCGTCCCCTCCAGCTCCCCGCCAAGGACGGAGCCTAAGGGGGGGCTTGAGCAAGGCACACACCAGGCCCACCTGCATGGGCAGGGGGCTGAGGGAGGCACAGGGCTCCTGGGGGTACAATCAGGGGCTTCAGGGCCCACAGGGCTGCGCCTTGCTGCCAGGCCAGGGCCCAGACAGGGAAGCGGGGCCTGGGCTCACCGATGAATTTGATAGCCTTCTGTCGCAAGTTGGCCTGAGCGTCCTCCAGGTATGGCAGGCTCTGCTGCAGGTATCCGCCCACCCTGCTGCTCTTCTGCTTGAGCTGGAGAAAGCACAAGGGCGCGGGGCTCACATACCCTCCCCAGCCAGCCGGACCAGTCCCTCCTGCCAGCACCCCCCTCCCCCTTTCCCCCAGGCCATCCCCAGCTCCCAGCCAGGAGCTCTGTGGGGCTGAGGTTTGGAGAGAGTTAGGAGACCCTTCTGTCCCGCTGCCAAGGCCCAGATGGGCTAGGGTCTCCTCCCGCATCCTGGGGGTGGGGAAGGCAGAGGGGCCTGCAGAAGAGCCCCTGGGGCTCTGTGCTGGAGGGAAGGGAGCCACAGTGCAGCAGCAGGTGGTGGACTCTGGGCTGGAGCAGCGCAGGCCACGCACAGCTGCACAGCCCACAGCCTGGGCACATCGGGCAGGCTTGTCCATTTGGGGCCTGGGGCTGGGCAGTTCTCCTTACCAAGTACTCCATAATCCTAGTGGTGTCTTCGTTCTGAGCCAGGTGCTCAAGCTGTTTCCACTTCAGGAACATTGTACAAGCGAGTAGGACTATTGCAGACGCCTGTGGAGAGGCAGAGGCAGGGAGATGGCACCACAGACACACATTCCAGGCATTTAATTGCCTGCTGCCTTGGCCCCTGATGCTCAGACCACCCCTGCGGTGTCAGATTGCCCACTGCCCACATCAATGTTCACTTCCGAAATCTGTACCTTGGCCACGCTCTCAGCCTCGTCACTCATCCGGAAAAACAGTGGAATAAGGGCCCTGCGCACGGTCGTCTTCATTGCTCCTTTTTTCCACCACACCACAGACTCCATCAAGTCTTTGAAGAGGAGCATGGAGCACTCTCGCACCTCACTGGACACCTGTTAGGGAGGACAAAAGGAGGACTTCAGCAACTGCCAGCCTCCCCCCTGCCCATGGGGAGCAAGGGCCGTAGGGTGGCTGATGTGAAGGGTGAAGCCTCGTATTCGGAACAAAGGAGCTGGAGGCCCACACGAGGCAAAGCAACAGGTTCCCTGCACGGGGTGCCTGTGCCTCAGAGTGCAGTCCCAGCCGGCCCACTTTTACTACCAGCCGCACCAGCCATGTCAAAGCAGAGCTCTCCTGGGAATGGGCTGAGGAGGAGACGTAGCTGGCCTTTGATAACGCCTCTGGGGCATGCTCAGACTGCTCAGCCTCCATCTTCCTGCCCCCAGAACAGAAGCCTTTGGCTGCCCAGAGCTCTCAACTCGACAGGGAGAGGCCATGTTGGACTGCAGAGCCCAGAAGACAGCCCACAGGAGCCCAGAGGAGCAGAGAGAGAAGGCCCTGCCCGAGTGCTGCCCACAGGCCTGGGCTGAAGGGCAACGCCATTGCAGAGTGCCCATCTGCAGGGCTCAGTCACCCACAGCAGCCTTACGTTGTTGAAAAGAGGCAGGAGTCTCTCAGCCAGTGCCAGAGCGATGGGGCTGGCCTCCCTCTTCTCCAGGTAACCGATCACATTTTTGAAGACAGTCAGGGCCTTCACAGTGATGTGCGTGTTGTCATACTGCAGTGTATTCATCACGTCCGGCAGCAGGACCAACAATGTTCTTCCCTGTACAAAACGACACCATTTGGTTTTAGTCAAGAAGTGAATGGCCACCCTGGCCAAAATACTCCGATTACGGAGCACCAGACTCCTGCCCTGTTTCCTGCTAGCACTGACGGTGTTGTGGGGACAGCAGGGCACAGGGAAGGGACTTCAGGAGAGCAAAGATGCTGTATCCCCTGCTGAGTCACCCTCTTTGCCACCTGCTCCCAGGGAACCCATCGGGAAAGCTTCTGGAAAGCTCCACAGGCAGCCACAACCCCACCCCACCACAACCCGCCACACCACGACCCACCCCACCTCCTGCCTCCCAGCCAAGCCAAGCCATGGCGTTGCCTCCTACCCCAGCACCAGGCTGCCAACAGGGCTTCACTTGGCAATGTCCCACTCACCATCTTAGGTCTCTCTGACAACATGGTGAGGGCTCTGAGCACCAGCCAGAGCAGCGGCAGGCTTTGAAGCCTCAGACACACCTGGAGCCTTTCTGGGTCACATAAAGCCACTAGTATCTGATCCTTGGGGTGCATCATCTGAAACAAACACAGCCGTGAGAGATGGGCAGAGCCTACAGCATACCCCGCACCCTGCAGCTCCTGGCTCCGTGACCAGCGTGAGCTGGCACAAAGCAGGCACTGGAAGCAGGTGGCTACAGGTGCTACTAGTCCCTGGCCTCACAGCTTGCTCAGCCCGTGCAGAGGCCATGGCTCTGCCCCAGCCCCAGCCATTGTCCTGACTCTGCCCCAGTCATTGCCAGGAGCCGGGCTAAAGAGAGCACTGCCAGGAAAGGGGCAGGCTTCATGTCTGAGCACACAGACCCCGCATGGCTGCTGGAGGGGTGCTGGTGCTGGCCCTAAGGGACAGCGTCCTTGTGTCCTGGGAGAGGTGACAGTTTGGGGAAGATGGGATGGGGAGAGGACTGTGCCTGTTTTCCTGGAGGAGCACACATAGCCCCAAAGGGGAACAAGGTGTGTTGTCTGGTTACTCACAGCCAAGTGAACGGTGCTTAAGTCCACGGCGTTGACTTCAAAGAAGCTGCACACCCGTTTGTCCTGGAGAACATTCTGTAGCTCTTGCAAGCACTTCTCTGAATTCATTGGCAGGGAAAGCGTCACCTTCCAGATGTCCAGAGTAGTGCTGCAAGCCCAGAACACGCTGTTGGCAGGGCTGCCCTGGTCACAGCGCCGTGACCCAGACCAACCCCGCAGGCCCCGGGCTGTCCTGCAGCCCTGGACCTCCCCACCCCGTGCTTAGGGAGCCCTGGGGGACCAGGCTGGGCAAGCAGGAGGGGCAGGAGGGAGCGTGATGGGGTCTCTGGGCTGCCTTGGTCCGGTCTGGATGCTGAGGCCCTGGCTGCCCCAACAGGGCTGGCGAGCACCGTGCGATGGAGGGGCCCACTCCACTGGGAGGATGCGCACCGTGCGATGGAGGGGCCAGAGATTCTCCAGGTCCTTCTCCCCACATAGAAAAAGCCCCCAGGGCAGCTGGGGCTGGTACCTGTCAAGTGTCGGAAGGTCTGTCAAGATGCTTATGAGCAGTTCCCTAGGAAACTCGTTGGCCAGTGTGCAAAATACTAAAAAGAGTTCCAGGTGTTTTGAAGTTTTGTAGCTGCTCAGGCTTTCATGCATGAACCTCAGGATCTTTGGCACCTGGAGGAGACACAGGAGAGAATGTAGCTGCCACTGGACTTCAGCCACTTACCCAGGGGCCACTGAAACTGCTGCCCAAGAGCTGGGAATGCGAGGCAGGATACGAGCGCGGGATGAGAGGGCTCAAGGGCAGGGCAATCCAGCCACAGGCTACTTACATCCATCAGCCAGGAGGCAGGGTCTTGAATGGCTATGTCTAGAATGAATTCGGCATAATCGTACTCATCATCATCGATGCTGTGGTTTCTCATCATCTCAAGAGTCCTGAGGACGATGGCTGTCCTCTGAGAAGGCTGGAAGTATTTTCCAAATGGCTACGGAATTAAGGAAGGAAGGAAGGAAGGAAGGAAGGAAGGAAGACATGACACACTGAGTCAGGGGAAAGGAGGAGCAAAGACCCTCCCTTCAGGGCAGAGCCGTGCTGATGGCCCCCACCTGTGCTGGGCCCAGGTTTGCCTCGCAGGAATCTGTGAGAAGGGAAAGGGAGATGGCCTGGCTGGTGGGTGCCTGGCTCCTTACCTCTTCACAGAAATAGCTGTGCAGGAAACCAACCAGCTTCCAGATCCTCTCCGTGGCATTTGCCTGCACAACTAGGCTCGAAGAGGTGGTGAAATACAGCAGCACCTGCGGGCAGAAAAGCTGCTGGTCTGCTCTGGGAGCTGACAACTGCTCCAGCAGAACTGCCTGGACTCGCACTGTCCACCATGGAATTCCTCAGAGCTGGAGCAAAGCCCCATTCACACCTGGCAAGGAAAGCACGGGGGACCAGGAAAGCAGGGCGATGGCAGCTCCAGGTGCTGTCAGCGCGGAGCACAAGGACAGGGCTCAAATTCTCCCACCGCTTTGGTGCAAGGGGAGCTCTGGGGGCAGAGGAGGCCCAGAAGTGCTGGGAGGAAGCTGTGCTGTGACACAGGAAGGACCTGTGGAGGGCAAGGGACGTTGACAGCAGCCAGGGGACACTGGGGCCCTAGAAGAGCTTGGTGGGCAGCCCCTGGCTCCCCTGAGTGTGCTGGGCACGCTCCCGGCAGGCACTATGGTCTCTGTGCACGGCACAGGGGGCACTCTCCACTATTACATGTCACCTCGCTCTAGGGTGAGGAACGGCCACTGTGAAGCCCACACTGTGAAAATTACAAACCTGCAAGATCTTATGCAAATTCTCCTCGAAGCTGGAGGCAGGAGAGCTGATCAGCAATGCTTTCAGCATGATGTCCACCTTTTCCAGGAGCTGCAAGAAGGACAAAGTGTTGTGGCAAGGGTGAGAGGGAAGGGGTGGAGGGAAGCAGGCCGAGACCTGCCTCATCAGGGATCTTCAGTTGTTTCTAAGCAGGAGGAAACTGCGCACAGAGCAGGGGATGGGGGCTCTTGTGGCTCAGCAGCACATACCATCGCAGTGAACCAAGCAGCCAGATCCCCATTTCTCAGAAGAAAGAAGACCCTGCTAATGCATGCAGCAACGAGAGACAACATTTCACCCTCCAGTGCCGTCTCCACTGCGCTGCAGAGAGAGAGACATTGTCAGTGGGAACGGTGCCTCGATGACAAAGGGAGATGGACACAGTCCTCCAGTGGAAGCGTGGCCATGGGGGTTGACAAGCCCCATGGTTGGTGATAACATCAGACTCTTAACGATGAGGCCATGAGGAATGTAAAGAGTTTAGAAGGAACAAAGAAGGGTGATTCAGGAGACGCCTTGCTGGCTCGGACTGCCTGTTCTCCAGCCATTAAGACAGGGAAGTTGCTGGGTGTTTGCTGTTGCCGGGCAAAGTTGTTGATCAGTGAATAATTAGTAGAAAAGTACTGCTGTAGAGCGAATGGTATAAGAAGGGAGCCCGTCCTCACTAAGGGAGTGGAAGTTATGCCCTCAATAAAGAAGTTATTGATCCCTTAAAGAACACTGGTGTCCGTGTGGTCATTACGCCACATCCTCCCACGGGCAGGACTTCATAGGAGGGATGAGGAGCCCTGCTAGGGGATGCAACGTCTTCCGCAAGGCTGGCCTGGGCCAGAGGACAGTCCTGACACCTCCTGCTTTGGGGCAAAGGCTGAGATGAGTCAGGAAGCTGCAAGGCTCCCTCTGCCCTCTGGACAAGTCCCGAGCATGGAAGAGCAAAGGCCTGCCCGGATGGAGGATGTATGCTTGCCAGGGTCAGGGCCACCTGGCTCATGCCCTGGGGCTGTGCTAGCCGAGCCAGGGACAGGGTTGGGCGCGTACCTCAAGGCCGCAGTAGCAAGCAAGGCTTCCTGCCACACGTCTGTGCACAGGTAATCCACAGGCTTCTCTTCCAACAGCGCCTGGAGAGCACAAATTGGATGGGACCTGGCAGCCACAGGCACACAGCGCCAGCGGAGCCAGCACTGTCGGCGGGGTTGGCAGAGTCCCGGTGTCCCCAGCCAAGAGTGCCCCCTGCACCTTGCAATGCTGAGCAGCACCTGAGATCCCACTGGGGGTAGCTTGGTGTCCATGTATGTTTGCTCCCAAACACCCCGCCCAATGCCCAGGGAGCCTCGCTCCCATCCCCAGCCCGCCAGACGTCCCCTCACCTGGATGTTCTCTGCCAGCTTATTTCTGCGGCAGAAGTTGTCAAGGCCCTCTAACAAGCCCCTCTCTTGGGCGGTTGTGCACACGGTGACGATGTTCCTCAGGAACTTCATCTTCTGCACCTCATCCTGGCAGCCACAGAGATTGCAAGAGGGAGCGTGAGGGGGGGAGCCACAGCCAGCAGGACCGCAGCATTGCGGGGTGCGGAGCTGTGCGGGACGCCTGGAGGGCAGCAGCTCTGCCCTGCCAGCAGCCCTCCAGCAGCCCGGCAGCAGAGCCGCGGCACGGCCAGGACATGCAGGCACAGCCGCCATGGAAAGGGCTGCTCTTACCCTTTCCGGGTTTCTGACGTAGGCCTCGATGAAGTCCACAGCTTCCTCTTCCTCTTCATACACAGGTAGCCAGCTAGCATCTAAGACAGAAGGAGAGCAAGGATTGCTGTAGAGAGGGGCTTAAGGATGAAGCAAGGGAAGGGGGCCCTGGCTTCAAGCAGGGGGCGCGGCTGGCCCCAGCCCTGCCCACCCCAGCGCAGACCCTCGCTCACCAGGCTGCAGCAGCTCCACCTCGCACACCTCGATGGGCTCCAATAGAGAGCTGCACTCCTGGGAGCTCTCATCCTCTTCCCAGGCCACCCTGGGGCGGCTTGGGGGTCTCTCCTCCATTGAGAGTGATGAGGGGTGAGGGTCAGGAGGGGGCAGGCTCGGGACTGCCACGGGCAGTGGGGAAAGACGTGGGCTGCACTCGGGGGCTCCTCGCCAGTCCCACTCGCTCCTGCCCTGTCCCCTCGCTGTCCTGACGGACACTGCCAGCACCGGCTATAGCAAGGTGTCAGCAGCGTAGGTCACAAAGGGTCCTTCTGTGACCTCATGTCCCCGGCTGGGTGAGGCTGGCTCAGGACCCTCCCTTGTGCTCAGCTCCTCTCAGGGCTGCTCTTGCACGCAGGCCCAGAAAATGGCTCCGTAAATTTTAATATCGTCTTGCAGTTGATGCTATTTTTTAGGAGCCAAGGAAAATGGGATAAGTTAATGCATGCTCGAGGGTTTTGCATCTCACTGGGATCAAAAGACCCAAGCTGATTGCAGGCTGAGTAGTGATCATATCATGACATGCATTCAACCGAAATCTAAAGAGAGGACTGAGCTTCATTATCTCCCCTAAGTGAAAAATGAATCATGAATATTCATGCATATTATTCTCTTCAGAGCCATTTAGAAAGAAAAAAAAATCCGTATATTTAATTTGTAAAAATATTTGCAGTAAAGATCTGTGTACCTAAATAATTCTATTTCATGAGGACATAAACCTTTAGTTCTGTGGAAACCCAGATAAATGTTTATGAACTGCCACACTTCAAACAGGATTTTAGTTGATGGATAAACAAACAGCAAAGAATCCATAAACTTTTTTTTTCATTTTTTTTTCCTTAGCAAACACTGCTTTTGAAAATGTTTTTGGCTTTTGACATAGAAAGCATGATCCTCGTTGTTCATCTTGCACTAGTAGATGTGCTTTTACCCATTATCAGAAATAAGCCTTTGCTCATGTGAAATATTAAGGCAGCCTTACAGTCCCCATGAAGAAATTCTGACTTTGCAGTAAGTAGGTGTTAGAGAATTAACACCTTAATGAGCATTAGGCTCACACGTAAGCTACCATGCTGATAGTACGATGCCACCATTGCAGTTATTTTCAGTTCATATTCATGGGAAAAGCACTAGTTTCTCATGTCCTGGGGCAGATCACCTGTTGGCACTATGAGCTTCCACGTTGGCCGCCATGCTCTCATGACCCTCCAGTGGGCAGAGCCATAGGATGTCGGGGAAAAGAAACCAATGAACTTCACCAGCAATTAAAGGGGTTTTGAAGAATCATTCTTAAGCTCTTTAAAAATCATAGAGATTTACATGACTAATAATAGAATTGTGTGAGGATCTTAAAATTTCATTTAGAAGATTTGTTATCAATATTCCCTAGGATTCTCTTCATTCAGTTTGCAATATATGCTCAGAGCCAAACCAGAGATTTTTCAGTGTTATTTCATGCTGCTTACATTCTGGAAGAGGTTAAATTTTAAATACCTGTTTTCTGAACCGAGTTACATAACACATTACTTACTGTATGTGTTCCCTGTCGTGTTGTTTATCACTTCTGGGGGTTGGTACAGGGTTATTATTTTGCTGTACTGCGTTACTCTGGCTTATGTTATGATAAAATTACTGGCCGTGAGACTAATCTGGTATTTGTACTCAGCATTGCTGTTAACTCCATGCTTTGGAAACCCTACCTCAGAGACTATTAATAATTGCAGCTTTTCCCCTTTTTCTTCAGGGAGCCAATCTATGGAGTGGACAGAGGGAGATATTTTTTCCTACTTGTTCACTCTCCCTTTCTCCTTTACCCTCTTCTCCTCTAGGCGAGTTATGATAGCTCTTCAAAACTTCGAATATCCTTGGGATTTTCAGACCAGCATGTTCTTGTTGTTATGTCTCCTGAATGCACTTCGAGTTTTGTTTAAAATTAAACAACTACTTAAGAATGCCATCCAGAGATCTGTCCTGAGGCAGGATAGTTATGAGTGGCACGGATGGTGGGAGGATAAGGGCAGGCTTCTAGAGCAGCGGGCACCTCCAGTGCTTTGGAAATTCACCCCTGAACAAGTGCAAAATCCTAAAACGCTGGCAGAATGCTTGAAAAAGGTGTGGCATCACCCTGGCACTTCCAAAGAGACAAAAAAACACTGCAACGTGCTGGGGCTTGGCCTGTGCTCACTGGGCCACAGTCAATGCCACTGCAACCCCTGTGACAGACCCTGCGGCAACTCCAGCCCCTGTTACAGTCCCTGTGGCCACTGCAACCCCTTTGACGGTCCCTGTGGTCACTACATTCCCTGTGATAGGTGCTGCAGCCACTCTAACCCCTGCAATGGGCCCTGCAACTGTTGCAACCGCTGTGACGGCATCCCTGCCCCTTTCAAGGCAGTGGTCTCTTTCTCCCATCTGCCGGCATCCCTCTGCCTTGCCCTTCAGACTGGAAACCTGCGGCAATGGCTGGGGCAGGGGCAGAGCCATGGTCTCTGCACAGGCTGAGCGGTCTGCAAGGCTGGGGACAAGTACACCGACTGGTACCTAATCCTGATACTCTTCTGGCGACTGTATCTTGACCAAAATGTGAAATGGCTGGAGGCCTTGACAATAGCTTTGCTGAGAATTAGAATAGCCCCTAGAGCTAAAGAGAAAGTTAGTCCGTTTTAATTATTGTATGGTAAACCATACGTTGTGAATGAATTGGTGACAGAAGGAAGACAAACGCATGTTAAGGGGAGAAAACTGGGTTAGTCAATATTTGCTCTCTCTGTCTCCTGTATTATTGTCTCTCCTCAGGTATATACAGGAACGATTACTGGTTCCGTTAGACATCCCTGTGGTGGTTGTTGATTATAACTTTGAGCTGCATAGATGCTTTATATACCCCAAAGTGGGACAGAAATGAACATTTGGAAGAACCTGGCTGAGAAAAAGGACTGGAGCAGTCCCTGGCAAATGGTGGGGCTGTGTTTCCACGGGCTTCATTTTTTCTGATTCTCTTCCTCATCCCAGAGAAGGAGGGGCTCGGGGGAGCAAACCGCTGTGTGGTGCTGAGCTGCCGGGCCAGCTTAAACCTCAACAGGGCTCAAATTCTCCCACTGCTTTGGTGCAAGGAGAGCTCTGGGGACAGAGGAGGCCCAGAAGTGCTGGGAGGAAGCTGTGCTGTGACACAGGAAGGACCTGTGGAGGGCAAGGGACGTTGACAGCAGCCAGGGGACACTGGGGCCCTAGAAGAGCTTGGTGGGCAGCCCCTGGCTCCCCTGAGTGTGCTGGGCACACGCCCGGCAGGCATTATGGTCTCTGTGCATGGCACAGGGGGTACTCTCCACTATACCGTGTCACCTCCCTCCGGAATGAGGAACACTGCTACTTTTCCCAGAGGCTGGAGGCAGGAGGGCTGATCTGCAACATCTGCAGCATGCTGTCTGTATTGTGCAGGGCCTGCTTGAAGGACAAGAAGTTGTGGCAGGATTTCAGTGGTCCCACACCCCTCCAAGAGAGCGTTCTGAATTCCCCCTTACTGCCAAGAAAGGACAGCCACAGCTCCATGCGCTACCCAGGGGAGGCCACGGGGCAGAAAAGCTGCTGTGTGCAGACCAGCCCTCAAGCACTGGATGCATCCAGGCTGATGGCAAGGGTGAGAGGGAAGGGAAGGCCAAGACCCTGCACTGCAAGGATCTTCACTCGTCTGTAAATAGAGGAAAGCCAGGAGGCAGCCACCCCTGTTTCCACCCCTGGGGCAGTTGATTCCAGGTGTACTGGATGCTCCTCCAAGGGAAAGCAAACTGTGGCCTGCACTCTGCTGCCAAAGGGATGGAGAAAAATGAATGAGCAATATATATTGTGGCATACCACTTGGCTGCCTTTGATTCCAGTTCATATTGAAGTTCGAGCGTGTCTAGCATTGCAGCGCTTGACTTGATTTGGGCCACGATAGTCCACTGTAGGTCTCCACTCACCATTAGGCTTTTGCAGTGGCCATATGGGACTGTTAAAGAGTGAGTGAGTCTTGCTGGTCACTCCTTGGCTCTCCAGTCGACAAATCAGCTTATGGATGGAAGTCAGGTCTTCTGTCTAGTGCAATATCACTGCCGGTGCACTGTTGGGGTTGTGATCAGCACCTGCTGATCATGTTAAACAAAACTTTGTGTTTTGCTTAAAATTAAACAACTACTTTAAGAATGCCATCCAGAGATCAGTCCTGAGGCAGGATAGTTATGAGTGGCAGGGAGTGGCCCTGTGGCAACTCCAACCCCTGTTACTGTCCCTGTGGCCACTGCCACCCCTGTGACAGGCCCTGTGGCCACTGCAACCGCTGTGACAGGCCCTGAAGCCATTCCAACCCCTGTGACAGGCTCTGCAGGTACTCCAACCCTCTCCAGACGCCTTGGAGACAGAGGGCATTAAAACTTGTCTGCGTTGCTTGGTCTCTCAGAGGACCCTTCTGTTGTGGGGTTGCTGAGCGTATGGGAACATGTATCCGTCCACTTGCCTGTGATCTCTGTGTGGTATATAAAACCTATTTGGCTCCTAGTGCTTTGGCTATCCCCTGGACTACTTCCAAGAAGAAGTGTGGTCTGACTGTTGGGTTCCAACGGTACACAGAAGAAGACGTCTTCTGTATATCTGTAGAACCAATACTGAAGAAAATGAATCTTCATCAGATATAGTCGTGTTAGCTTACATGAAAACACATAATCCACAAAGTGATTATATGAAGGTGCTTTATTAGGCGCCGGAAGTTAGGGGCATGCCTGCCCAAATCTAACTTCGTCTGATTTGTTCACTCAGTTCTCTTTTATCTCCTAAAATATTACATATGCATTAAGTTTCACAACACATCTATGCATATTCATTTCCTAGCTCCGCCTAGCCCCGCTTCGTATGCTAATTATCTTATCAGTCCTTCTGCACTTGCGTATTACTCTCTGGTGGTCGTCCAGATGGTCGTCGGGATGAAGTAAGATGTCTTCATCAGAGTTGAACTGTTTAACCTTTTCTTCTTCCGCATGCTCTCTGAGCCCTTGGTCTCAGTCCAAACCGCAAGGTTGGTTTGATCCAGCTCCCATGGTCCAAGAGGCCCCTGTTATCTAGATGTCTTGCAAATTGAGCATTCTTTTAGTCCTTCTTACTCCGCATCATGAATTGGTGCATTCTCCCATGCTGTCCTTGCACATATATTTTTTATCTTCCAAGCGCAGCCCCGGAACAGTACATCGCAAATGTAACACATATTAAGCAATATTGTATTATTTCATCTTCTATTACCAACAGTCGCCAGAAGAGTATCAGGATTAGGTACCAGTCAGTGTATGTCTTCGGTTATTTTATTTATGGCCCACAGGTCCTGCACAAACCTGTATTCTCTAGTGCTTGGTTTCTTCACCGGTGGAATAGGGGCATTAAAGCTGGACTGGCATGCACAAATTAATCCATAGGATAGAAACTTGTCTATCAACAGCTCTTCTTTTCTTGCTGCAAAACTAATTTGATATTGGGGTACCCATAAAGCCATTGCTCCAGATTTAACTCAGTCTGGACTGGGGACACATTTTTTTGCTCTCCCAGGTTGTTTTCCTGCCCAGGAAAATTGAGTTACTACATTTAAAACCTATTCAGGTACCTACTGGTGCCCTCCCAGCTCTAGCAGCAGGCAAATTTGGGCTTGCCAAGCATTTTCAGGTGAAATCTTAACTTTTATCTTGTCTGTAGAAAAGCTCACTTGGACATTTAATTTGTCTCTTCCCAGCAAAGGGAGAGGTCACTCAGGCATACATATAAACTGGTGTACTAGCATTCTTTTCCCACTTTTAGAGTCCGTTGGCTGCAGGAGTGGTCTTAGGGCCTGTTGCCCTCCAGCACAAACTATCTGGATTTTTGCCTCAAGCAAAGGTCCTTTACAGTTGTCACTACTGAATGGGTTGTGCCACTGTCTAAAAGGAAATCAGTTCTGTCTCACTCAGTCTTAACAGGAACCAGGGTTTAGAGACTGGAATTTCATTCCCTGGTCTCCATCATTCTGAGTCTATATCTTCCAACATAATCAAATTATGCTTCTCACCTCCTCTTTTCACCTTCTTTTTCGTTCCCGATGGACACTTGTGTGGAGACTTCAGTAAAGCTTTTGACACTATTTCTGACAGCACTCTCCACTTCTCCAGCCTGTCCAGGTCGATTCCGTCATCTGTGTCGTTGATAAAGATGTTGAAGAGCACTGGACCCAAGACCGACCCCTGGGGGACACCACTTGTGACAGGCCTCCACTCAGACATAGAAGCATTGACCACAACCCTTTGGCTGTGACCAGCCAACCAATTCTTTATCCACCTAACAGTCCATCCTTCAAACCCATACCTCTCCAGTTTAGAGAGAAGAATGTGGTGAGGGACCAAATCAAGGGCTTTACTCAAGTCCAGGTAGATGATATCCATCGCCCTTCCTTTGTCCACCGATGCCGTCACTCCATCCTAGAAGGCCACCAGATTGGTTAGGCAAGGTCTGCCTTTGGTGAATAAAAGTAAATAAAACTGTTGCTGTGTCATATTATACTGCAAATTCCATGATCCCTATAGTTCAGAGGGAGTTTATAGTTCAGAGGGAAATTAATCTGAGGAACCAAAGCAAACATTCAGATGAGAAATGTCAGCATCTATTCACAATGCTGCACGTGGTGTCATTTTCTGAACACACACACTCAAGTCAAGCTTCAAAATCAGGCAGCTTAAGGGCAGTCAGAGAGCAAGTGAGCATATTAAACAATCCCAACACCACTTCATCACCGTGTTTCAAACTGGGATTTTCAACATTCAGTTAAGAGGGTCTAATAATTCCCGGAAATTTGGTTGAAATTCATGTTGTGGAGAAACAGCACGAGTACCAATATGCAAAATCTTTGAACAACTCTAACACAGTTATATGGTTGTGCAATATCCATACATGAACAGACTGCAAAGCTGGTGGACCGGGAAGATTGCATGCCGGAAGTGAGTCCCAGCAGTTACCTCCCACCAGCTAGGCCACACCTACTGAGCACATACTTCAAGTCCATCCTAAATTCAAAGTACTGTTTCTAAGTTGATGTATTTCACTTTGCAGTTGGGGCAGGTCTATAGGAGGTGTGTCCAAGAGTGTACAGTTCTAAAAAACACAGCTTCACCTGCCTCCAGTGTCTGCTAAAAATGCATGAAATGCTAAACAATTCTGGTAGAATGGATAAAATGGTGTGCTGAGATTTAGTATTTTCCTTGGAAGGGATAAGGGAAAAAAAAAAAAAAAAAGTCTTATTGAACTCATGCAACTAGAAGATTTAAAATAAGAAAGGCAACTTTGCTACCTTGGTGCAACTTCCTGAAAGCTTACTACATGCTTTGCCCAGCAAGCACAAAGCAGCAACTACAGTAAATAATGCAGTGATTGCAGTGATGTGTGATTGTCTGCACATTCTACTTTAGGTGTACAAAGATTAATTCATTCACTTTACTACGAGCACTTCAGAGGGAAGCGTATATTGAAAAAGAAAGACACTCTGTAGTCAATGGAGGGAGAAACAATTTGAGGGGGTGACTTGTACTGGTTTTTTAGGATGTGAGTAATTGCATTTGCAATTTGCATTTGTGATTTGCATTTGCAATTTGCATTTGCAATTGCAAATAAGTTGTGCCACACCACTGAATCATGAACTTCTATAGAAAAAAAAAAAGACAAAAATATGCAAATCTAAAAACAAAGGAAATTTTATTCAGCTCTCTCACAGAAGATATGTATTTTTGAGAACATTACTAATATGCAGCACAAATGCTGTATTCCAAGCATACATGCTCAGACTGTACAAACACCAGAAATCAAAATACTTCAATTGTAATTTATCTTTCCCTATAGAGTGGTAAAGATGAGCTGAATAGTCACTAACCTAAGAGTTTGAAACCAAGAATACAAAAACTCTTATACAATGAACTTTATTGCAAATCAAATACTATTGCTTTAAGGACAGTACTTATAGTGGCTATTTTTTCCCCCTAAACTACAGAATATTCAAAAATTTAACCTCTTCCAGAATGTAAGCAGCATGAAATAACACTGAAAAATCTCTGGTTTGGCTCTGAGCATATATTGCAAACTGAATGAAGAGAATCCTAGGGAATATTGATAACAAATCTTCTAAATGAAATTTTAAGATCCTCACACAATTCTATTATTAGTCATGTAAATCTCTATGATTTTTAAAGAGCTTAAGAATGATTCTTCAAAACCCCTTTAATTGCTGGTGAAGTTCATTGGTTTCTTTTCCCCGACATCCTATGGCTCTGCCCACTGGAGGGTCATGAGAGCATGGCGGCCAACGTGGAAGCTCATAGTGCCAACAGGTGATCTGCCCCAGGACATGAGAAACTAGTGCTTTTCCCATGAATATGAACTGAAAATAACTGCAATGGTGGCATCGTACTATCAGCATGGTAGCTTACGTATGAGCCTAATGCTCATTAAGGTGTTAATTCTCTAACACCTACTTACTGCAAAGTCAGAATTTCTTCATGGGGACTGTAAGGCTGCCTTAATATTTCACATGAGCAAAGGCTTATTTCTGATAATGGGTAAAAGCACATCTACTAGTGCAAGATGAACAACGAGGATCATGCTTTCTATGTCAAAAGCCAAAAACATTTTCAAAAGCAGTGTTTGCTAAGGAAAAAAAAATGAAAAAAAAAGTTTATGGATTCTTTGCTGTTTGTTTATCCATCAACTAAAATCCTGTTTGAAGTGTGGCAGTTCATAAACATTTATCTGGGTTTCCACAGAACTAAAGGTTTATGTCCTCATGAAATAGAATTATTTAGGTACACAGATCTTTACTGCAAATATTTTTACAAATTAAATATACGGATTTTTTTTTCTTTCTAAATGGCTCTGAAGAGAATAATATGCATGAATATTCATGATTCATTTTTCACTTAGGGGAGATAATGAAGCTCAGTCCTCTCTTTAGATTTCGGTTGAATGCATGTCATGATATGATCACTACTCAGCCTGCAATCAGCTTGGGTCTTTTGATCCCAGTGAGATGCAAAACCCTCGAGCATGCATTAACTTATCCCATTTTCCTTGGCTCCTAAAAAATAGCATCAACTGCAAGACGATATTAAAATTTACGGAGCCATTTTCTGGGCCTGCATGCAAGAGCAGCCCTGAGAGGAGCTGAGCACAAGGGAGGGTCCTGAGCCAGCCTCACCCAGCCGGGGACATGAGGTCACAGAAGGACCCTTTGTGACCTACGCTGCTGACACCTTGCTATAGCCGGTGCTGGCAGTGTGCGTCAGGACAGCGAGGGGACAGGGCAGGAGCGAGTGGGACTGGCGAGGAGCCCCCGAGTGCAGCCCACGTCTTTCCCCACTGCCCGTGGCAGTCCCGAGCCTGCCCCCTCCTGACCCTCACCCCTCATCACTCTCAATGGAGCAGAGACCCCCAAGCCGCCCCAGGGTGGCCTGGGAAGAGGATGAGAGCTCCCAGGAGAGCAGCTCTCTATTGGAGCCCATCGAGGTGTGCGACGTGGAGCTGCTGCAGCCTGGTGAGCGAGGGTCTGCGCTGGGGTGGGCAGGGCTGGGGCCAGCCGCGCCCCCTGCTTGAAGCCAGGGCCCCCTTCCCTTGCTTCATCCTTAAGCCCCTCTCTACAGCAATCCTTGCTCTCCTTCTGTCTTAGATGCTAGCTGGCTACCTGTGTATGAAGAGGAAGAGGAAGCTGTGGACTTCATCGAGGCCTACGTCAGAAACCCGGAAAGGGTAAGAGCAGCCCTTTCCATGGCGGCTGTGCCTGCATGTCCTGGCCGTGCCGCGGCTCTGCTGCCGGGCTGCTGGAGGGCTGCTGGCAGGGCAGAGCTGCTGCCCTCCAGGCGTCCCGCACAGCTCCGCACCCCACAATGCTGCGGTCCTGCTGGCTGTGGCTCCCCCCCTCACGCTCCCTCTTGCAATCTCTGTGGCTGCCAGGATGAGGTGCAGAAGATGAAGTTCCTGAGGAACATCGTCACCGTGTGCACAACCGCCCAAGAGAGGGGCTTGTTAGAGGGCCTGGACATCTTCTGCTGCAGAAATAAGCTGGCAGAGAACATCCAGGTGAGGGGACGTCTGGCGGGCTGGGGATGGGAGCGAGGCTCCCTGGGCATTGGGTGGGGTGTTTGGGAGCAAACATACATGGACACCAAGCTACCCCCAGTGGGATCTCAGGTGCTGCTCAGCATTGCAAGGTGCAGGGGGCACTCTTGGCTGGGGACACCGGGACTCTGCCAACCCCGCCGACAGTGCTGGCTCTGCTGGCGCTGTGTGCCTGTGGCTACCAGGTCCCATCCAATTTGTGCTCTCCAGGCGCTGTTGGAAGAGAAGCCTGTGGATTACCTGTGCACAGACGTGTGGCAGGAAGCCTTGCTTGCTACTGCGGCCTTGAGGTACGCGCCCAACCCTGTCCCTGGCTCGGCTAGCACAACCCCAGGGCATGAGCCAGGTGGCCCTGACCCTGGCAAGCATACATCCTCCATCCGGGCAGGCCTTTGCTCTTCCATGCTCGGGACTTGTCCAGAGGGCAGAGGGAGCCTTGCAGCTTCCTGACTCATCTCAGCCTTTGCCCCAAAGCAGGAGGTGTCAGGACTGTCCTCTGGCCCAGGCCAGCCTTGCGGAAGACGTTGCATCCCCTAGCAGGGCTCCTCATCCCTCCTATGAAGTCCTGCCCGTGGGAGGATGTGGCGTAATGACCACACGGACACCAGTGTTCTTTAAGGGATCAATAACTTCTTTATTGAGGGCATAACTTCCACTCCCTTAGTGAGGACGGGCTCCCTTCTTATACCATTCGCTCTACAGCAGTACTTTTCTACTAATTATTCACTGATCAACAACTTTGCCCGGCAACAGCAAACACCCAGCAACTTCCATGTCTTAATGGCTGGAGAACAGGCAGTCCGAGCCAGCAAGGCGTCTCCTGAATCACCCTTCTTTGTTCCTTCTAAACTCTTTACATTCCTCATGGCCTCATCGTTAAGAGTCTGATGTTATCACCAACCATGGGGCTTGTCAACCCCCATGGCCACGCTTCCACTGGAGGACTGTGTCCATCTCCCTTTGTCATCGAGGCACCGTTCCCACTGACAATGTCTCTCTCTCTGCAGCGCAGTGGAGACGGCACTGGAGGGTGAAATGTTGTCTCTCGTTGCTGCATGCATTAGCAGGGTCTTCTTTCTTCTGAGAAATGGGGATCTGGAGGCTTGGTTCACTGCGATGGTATGTGCTGCTGAGCCACAAGAGCCCCCATCCCCTGCTCTGTGCGCAGTTTCCTCCTGCTTAGAAACAACTGAAGATCCCTGATGAGGCAGGTCTCGGCCTGCTTCCCTCCACCCCTTCCCTCTCACCCTTGCCACAACACTTTGTCCTTCTTGCAGCTCCTGGAAAAGGTGGACATCATGCTGAAAGCATTGCTGATCAGCTCTCCTGCCTCCAGCTTCGAGGAGAATTTGCATAAGATCTTGCAGGTTTGTAATTTTCACAGTGTGGGCTTCACAGTGGCCGTTCCTCACCCTAGAGCGAGGTGACAGGTAATAGTGGAGAGTGCCCCCTGTGCCGTGCACAGAGACCATAGTGCCGGCCGGGAGCGTGCCCAGCACACTCAGGGGAGCCAGGGGCTGCCCACCAAGCTCTTCTAGGGCCCCAGTGTCCCCTGGCTGCTGTCAACGTCCCTTGCCCTCCACAGGTCCTTCCTGTGTCACAGCACAGCTTCCTCCCAGCACTTCTGGGCCTCCTCTGCCCCCAGAGCTCCCCTTGCACCAAAGCGGTGGGAGAATTTGAGCCCTGTCCTTGTGCTCCGCGCTGACAGCACCTGGAGCTGCCATCGCCCTGCTTTCCTGGTCCCCCGTGCTTTCCTTGCCAGGTGTGAATGGGGCTTTGCTCCAGCTCTGAGGAATTCCATGGTGGACAGTGCGAGTCCAGGCAGTTCTGCTGGAGCAGTTGTCAGCTCCCAGAGCAGACCAGCAGCTTTTCTGCCCGCAGGTGCTGCTGTATTTCACCACCTCTTCGAGCCTAGTTGTGCAGGCAAATGCCACGGAGAGGATCTGGAAGCTGGTTGGTTTCCTGCACAGCTATTTCTGTGAAGAGGTAAGGAGCCAGGCACCCACCAGCCAGGCCATCTCCCTTTCCCTTCTCACAGATTCCTGCGAGGCAAACCTGGGCCCAGCACAGGTGGGGGCCATCAGCACGGCTCTGCCCTGAAGGGAGGGTCTTTGCTCCTCCTTTCCCCTGACTCAATGTGTCATGTCTTCCTTCCTTCCTTCCTTCCTTCCTTCCTTCCTTCCTTAATTCCGTAGCCATTTGGAAAATACTTCCAGCCTTCTCAGAGGACAGCCATCGTCCTCAGGACTCTTGAGATGATGAGAAACCACAGCATCGATGATGATGAGTACGATTATGCCGAATTCATTCTAGACATAGCCATTCAAGACCCTGCCTCCTGGCTGATGGATGTAAGTAGCCTGTGGCTGGATTGCCCTGCCCTTGAGCCCTCTCATCCCGCGCTCGTATCCTGCCTCGCATTCCCAGCTCTTGGGCAGCAGTTTCAGTGGCCCCTGGGTAAGTGGCTGAAGTCCAGTGGCAGCTACATTCTCTCCTGTGTCTCCTCCAGGTGCCAAAGATCCTGAGGTTCATGCATGAAAGCCTGAGCGGCTCCAAAACTTCAAAACACCTGAAACTCTTTTCAGTACTTTGCAAACTGGCCAACGAGTTTCCTAGGGAACTGCTCATAAGCATCTTGACAGACCTTCCGACACTTGACAGGTACCAGCCCCAGCTGCCCTGGGGGCTTTTTCTATGTGGGGAGAAGGACCTGGAGAATCTCTGGCCCCTCCATCGCACGGTGCGCATCCTCCCAGTGGAGTGGGCCCCTCCATCGCATGGTGCTCGCCAGCCCTGTTGGGGCAGCCAGGGCCTCAGCATCCAGACTGGACCAAGGCAGCCCAGAGACCCCATCACGCTCCCTCCTGCCCCTCCTGCTTGCCCAGCCTGGTCCCCCAGGGCTCCCTAAGCACGGGGTGGGGAGGTCCAGGGCTGCAGGACAGCCCGGGGCCTGCGGGGTTGGTCTGGGTCACGGCGCTGTGACCAGGGCAGCCCTGCCAACAGCGTGTTCTGGGCTTGCAGCACTACTCTGGACATCTGGAAGGCGACGCTTTCCCTGCCAATGAATTCAGAGAAGAGCTTGCAAGAGCTACAGAATGTTCTCCAGGACAAACGGGTGTGCAGCTTCTTTGAAGTCAACACCGTGGACTTAAGCACCGTTCACTTGGCTGTGAGTAACCAGACAACACACCTTGTTCCCCTTTGGGGCTATGTGTGCTCCTCCAGGAAAACAGGCACAGTCCTCTCCCCATCCCATCTTCCCCAAACTGTCACCTCTCCCAGGACACAAGGACGCTGTCCCTTAGGGCCAGCACCAGCACCCCTCCAGCAGCCATGCGGGGTCCGTGTGCTCAGACAGGAAGCCTGCTCCTTTCCTGGCAGTGCTCTCTTTAGCCCGGCTCCTGGCAATGACTGGGGCAGAGTCAGGACAATGGCTGGGGCTGGGGCAGAGCCATGGCCTCTGCACGGGCTGAGCAAGCTGTGAGGCCAGGGACTAGTAGTACCTGTAGCCACCTGCTTCCAGTGCCTGCTTTGTGCCAGCTCACGCTGGTCACGGAGCCAGGAGCTGCAGGGTGCGGGGTATGCTGTAGGCTCTGCCCATCTCTCACGGCTGTGTTTGTTTCAGATGATGCGCCCCAAGGATCAGATACTAGTGGCTTTATGTGACCCAGAAAGGCTCCAGGTGTGTCTGAGGCTTCAAAGCCTGCCGATGCTCTGGCTGGTGCTCAGAGCCCTCACCATGTTGTCAGAGAGACCTAAGATGGTGAGTGGGACATTGCCAAGTGAAGCCCTGTTGGCAGCCTGGTGCTGGGGTAGGAGGCAACGCCATGGCTTGGCTTGGCTGGGAGGCAGGAGGTGGGGTGGGTCGTGGTGTGGCGGGTTGTGGTGGGGTGGGGTTGTGGCTGCCTGTGGAGCTTTCCAGAAGCTTTCCCGATGGGTTCCCTGGGAGCAGGTGGCAAAGAGGGTGACTCAGCAGGGGATACAGCATCTTTGCTCTCCTGAAGTCCCTTCCCTGTGCCCTGCTGTCCCCACAACACCGTCAGTGCTAGCAGGAAACAGGGCAGGAGTCTGGTGCTCCGTAATCGGAGTATTTTGGCCAGGGTGGCCATTCACCTCTTGACTAAAACCAAATGGTGTCGTTTTGTACAGGGAAGAACATTGTTGGTCCTGCTGCCGGACGTGATGAATACACTGCAGTATGACAACACGCACATCACTGTGAAGGCCCTGACTGTCTTCAAAAATGTGATCGGTTACCTGGAGAAGAGGGAGGCCAGCCCCATCGCTCTGGCACTGGCTGAGAGACTCCTGCCTCTTTTCAACAACGTAAGGCTGCTGTGGGTGACTGAGCCCTGCAGATGGGCACTCTGCAATGGCGTTGCCCTTCAGCCCAGGCCTGTGGGCAGCACTCGGGCAGGGCCTTCTCTCTCTGCTCCTCTGGGCTCCTGTGGGCTGTCTTCTGGGCTCTGCAGTCCAACATGGCCTCTCCCTGTCGAGTTGAGAGCTCTGGGCAGCCAAAGGCTTCTGTTCTGGGGGCAGGAAGATGGAGGCTGAGCAGTCTGAGCATGCCCCAGAGGCGTTATCAAAGGCCAGCTACGTCTCCTCCTCAGCCCATTCCCAGGAGAGCTCTGCTTTGACATGGCTGGTGCGGCTGGTAGTAAAAGTGGGCCGGCTGGGACTGCACTCTGAGGCACAGGCACCCCGTGCAGGGAACCTGTTGCTTTGCCTCGTGTGGGCCTCCAGCTCCTTTGTTCCGAATACGAGGCTTCACCCTTCACATCAGCCACCCTACGGCCCTTGCTCCCCATGGGCAGGGGGGAGGCTGGCAGTTGCTGAAATCCTCCTTTTGTCCTCCCTAACAGGTGTCCAGTGAGGTGCGAGAGTGCTCCATGCTCCTCTTCAAAGACTTGATGGAGTCTGTGGTGTGGTGGAAAAAAGGAGCAATGAAGACGACCGTGCGCAGGGCCCTTATTCCACTGTTTTTCCGGATGAGTGACGAGGCTGAGAGCGTGGCCAAGGTACAGATTTCGGAAGTGAACATTGATGTGGGCAGTGGGCAATCTGACACCGCAGGGGTGGTCTGAGCATCAGGGGCCAAGGCAGCAGGCAATTAGATGCCTGGAATGTGTGTCTGTGGTGCCATCTCCCTGCCTCTGCTTCTCCACAGGCGTCTGCAGTAGTCCTACTCGCTTGTACAATGTTCCTGAAGTGGAAACAGCTTGAGCACCTGGCTCAGAACGAAGACACCACTAGGATTATGGAGTACTTGGTAAGGAGAACTGCCCAGCCCCAGGCCCCAAATGGACAAGCCTGCCCGATGTGCCCAGGCTGTGGGCTGTGCAGCTGTGCGTGGCCTGCGCTGCTCCAGCCCAGAGTCCACCACCTGCTGCTGCACTGTGGCTCCCTTCCCTCCAGCACAGAGCCCCAGGGGCTCTTCTGCAGGCCCCTCTGCCTTCCCCACCCCCAGGATGCGGGAGGAGACCCTAGCCCATCTGGGCCTTGGCAGCGGGACAGAAGGGTCTCCTAACTCTCTCCAAACCTCAGCCCCACAGAGCTCCTGGCTGGGAGCTGGGGATGGCCTGGGGGAAAGGGGGAGGGGGGTGCTGGCAGGAGGGACTGGTCCGGCTGGCTGGGGAGGGTATGTGAGCCCCGCGCCCTTGTGCTTTCTCCAGCTCAAGCAGAAGAGCAGCAGGGTGGGTGGATACCTGCAGCAGAGCCTGCCATACCTGGAGGATGCTCAGGCCAAATTGCGACAGAAGGCTATCAAATTCATCGGTGAGCCCAGGCCCCGCTTCCCTGTCTGGGCCCTGGCCTGGCAGCAAGGCGCAGCCCTGTGGGCCCTGAAGCCCCTGATTGTACCCCCAGGAGCCCTGTGCCTCCCTCAGCCCCCTGCCCATGCAGGTGGGCCTGGTGTGTGCCTTGCTCAAGCCCCCCCTTAGGCTCCGTCCTTGGCGGGGAGCTGGAGGGGACGCAGCCAGGCTGGCTGGACATGGGGCTGTGCTGGGAAGCAGGCTCTGACCATAACACTGTGCCTAGGGCTTGCTGTCTACCATGCTGGCATCCAGAGTGAGGAGAAGCTGAATGAGCTCATCCAAGGTGAGTGCGGGTGGTGCTGGGGGTGCTGCGCCCAGTGGACAGGGGGCAGAGCCCACGCAGTGTGCAGCCATGCCTTGCCCTGCTCCAGGGAACTGCCGCAGTGGCAGAGGGACGTGGGGGGACATGTGGGATGCTCCTGAGCAGCAGCTTCCAGCTGATCCCTTTACCCCACTTGCTCCCCCTGGCCAGGGAAGGAGACAGGTGGGGCTGGCATGGTCTGGAGGCATGCCAGGAGGTCTCTGAAGGTCGGTGGGTTTCATCTCTGCTCTGTTTCTTTCTGTTGCAGCCCTCAAACCTGTCACGGATGATGTCAATACATCAGTCTCTGTTCTGGCAGCTCAGACCATCCTACGCCTGAGACGTCGAATTAAGAGGCCAATACCTCTATGGGTTCAGCTTGCAGAACTTTTCTGCTGGCCCTGCATAGCCAGGGCATATGGCTCTGTTTGATTAAAGCTGGAACAGCAAATCCAGTCTCGTTGTGTCCTTCACATGGGCAGCAGCCTGAGTGCCGTTCCTGGCCTCTGCTACTGTGGGCTATCTGTCAGCACAGCCTGGCTGCAGGATTGTTTGAGAAGTTCAGCCCTTCGTTACGCTTTGCCCTCCAAGTGGCTGAGTTTCTTCACTCGTGTGGAAGTCTTTTATTTCAGGAAACAGAGGGTAAAAGCAGCCCCTGGAGGAATGAGGATTGCCCCAAGAGCTGCCTGATGCCCACGCTTTCCAGCAGCCCATGGCAGCACAGCATGTACTGGGCCACTGCGCCCTTGCAGCAACCTCCCCTGGCTGCCCTGCTGCACCTTAACACTCCAAGGGGAGGAGGAGAGAAGCTTGGGCCCAGCCTGCCCAAGCCTCCTGAGCCGTCCCAGGGCACACACAGGCACCTGTTGTCTGCCACGGTCTTGTGGGCTGCCTGTGATCCCTACTGCACAGGAAATGTCTTGACTGCTCCAAGCTGGAGATATTGTGGGGAGCCATATGTCTTGTTCTTAGGTCGCTGCCCACCGCGAGCAGGGAGGGGCGACCAGCGCGTGCGCAGCACCCGCAGCGTGCCGCAGTGTCGGGTGTGGGAGCCCGTGCGGCAGGGCACAGGGATGCTGTCCCTCCTCCCTTTCGAGTCCATCCTATACACGGGCAGTCCCTGTGAGCGCAGTTCTTACCATGGTCTCCACCAGCAGAGAGCTTGCTCCAAAAAGGCTGTGGTGCCCCAAAGGGAGGGCCTGTCCAGAACCATGGCCGTACAGGTCTCTGGCTGCAGGGAGTGCCAGAGCCTGCGGCTGCCAGGGGAGGGAGGCAGGTATTGCACCTGCGTGAGGTGCAAGCAGGTGGGAGATCTGGTCAGCGTGGTGGCAGAGCTGATCGAGGAGGTTGAGAGACTGAGGGCCATCAGGGACTGTGAGCGGAAGGTCGACTGGTGGAGTAGCTCCCTGGCGTGCCAGAGGGAAAGGTGCTGGGGAGATACCCCACAACTGGTGGTGGACGCCCTGCCCTGCCCCTGTCGGGCAGAGGAGGGGAACCTGAGGGATGGGGAGGGTTGGGAGAGGGCCCCTGCTCAGCATGGTGGGCGACCCCCCCCCCTCTGCTTCCCTCACGTCCCCAGGTCCCCCCAAGCAATGGGTTTGTAGCATTGAACATTGAAGGTGGAGGTAAGTGGGGAGGCGCGGGAAGGTTCCCCAAAGAGGTTACCAAGGACGAGGCGGTCGACTCCATGCATTCAGACTGCCTCTGCCAGGAAAGAAAGAAGGGCGGTTGTGGTAGGCGACTCCCTTCTCAGAGGAACGGAGGGCCCCATTTGCAGACCAGACCCGAGCCGCAGGGAAAGTGTGCTGCCTACCTGGGGCCCGGGTCAGGGACATAACTAGAAAACTCCTGGAGCTGGTTGACCCCACTGATTATACCCATTGCTCATAGTTCAGGAGGGCAGTGATGAAATCGTTCAGAGAAGCCTGCAAACTATGAAGAGAGATTTCAGGGGTTTAGGGCGCATAGTTCAAGGAGGGGGAGCGCAAGTCGTGTTTTTTTCTATTCCTTCTGGGGAGGTGAAGGACACGGAGAGGGCTAGGAAAACACAGGTAATGAATAATTGGCTGAGAGGCTGGTGTCAAGACAGAAGCTTTGGGTTCTTTGACCATGGGGCAGTTTACTCGACCCCTGGCCTGTTGTCCATGGATGGAACTCAGCTGTCTCAAAGGGGGAAACAAATCCTAGCACAGTATCTAGCAGGACTTGTGGAGCTTTAGCTATGACAGGGGAAGTCAGTAAGACAGGGCTCACCGGAGAAGTGCCTAGGGGAACAATGCTGAAGCTGGAGGTGAGGCAGAAGTCTCATCTGAAATGCATCTACGCCAATGCATGCAGCATGGGCAACAAACAGGAGAAGCTAGAAGCAATTGTGCAACAGGCAAACTACGACCTAGTTGCAATAACTGAAACATGGTGGGATCAGTCCCACGACTGGAGTACTGTGATGGACGGCTACAAGCTCTTCAGAAGGGACAGACAAGGTAGGAAGGGTGGTGGTGTGGCTCTTTATATTAAAGTGTGTTTTGATGTTGAAGAGCTTGCAGTTGGGAATGATAAGTTGAGTGTCTATAGATAAGGACCAAGGGGAAGGCCTGTAGGGGTGACATCTTGGTGGGGGTCTGTTATAGACCAACTCATCAGGATGAAGAGATGGATGAGGCTTTCTATGAGCAGCTTGCAAAAGTGACACGATCACCAGCACTCGTTCTCATGGGAGACTTCAACTTCCCTGATGTATGCTGGAAGTATAATACTGCGTAGAGTAACCAGTCCAGGAGGTTTCTAGAATGTGTGGGAGATAGCTTCCTGACACGGCTGGTATGAGAGCCTACCAGGGGACGTGCCCCACTAGACCTGCTCTTCATTAACAGAGAAGGACTGGTGGGAGATGTGAAAGCTGGGGACTGTCTTTGGCAGAGTCACCACAAAATTGTAGAGTTTTCTATCCTTGGTGATGTCAGAAGGGTAACGAGCAAAACTGGTGTCTTGATCTTCTGGAGGGCAGACTTTGACCTGTTCGGGACACTTGTTGCAGGGGTCCCTTGGGAGTCACTCCTGAAGGGCAAAGGGGTCCAGAAAGCCTGGATGCTCCTCAAGAAGGAAATCTTAAGGGCACAGGAGCAGGCTGTTCCTGAGTCCTGTAAGGTGAGCCGGAGGGGAAGACCGGCGTGGATGAACCGTGAACATTTGTTGAGCCTGTGGGAGAAAAAGAGTCTATGTCCACTGGAAGAAGGGACAGGCTACTTGGGGCAACTACAAGGAACTTGCTAAGATATTCAGAGAGGAAGTTAGAAAGGCTCGAACTCAGATTGGCCACTGCAGTAAAAGAGAACAAGAAATCCTTTTACAATTATATTAACAGCAAGAGAAGAACCAAGGAAAATTCCCATCCTTTACTTGATGCAGCAGGAAATGTGATCACTGAGGGTAAGGATAAGGCTGAGGTCCTCAACGCCTTCTTTACATCTGTCTTTAATAGTCAGATCAGTTATCCTCAGGGTACTTTACGCCCTGACCTGAACGTCCCCTGTGTTTCAGGTAGAAAATCACCCCCTGTGATCCAGGAAGAGACAGTGAGAGACCTGCTCCTCCATCTGGAACGTCACAAGTCCATGGGACCAGACGAGCTCCACCCTAGGGTGCTGAGGGAGCTGGCGGAGGTAATCGCCAAGCCGCTTTCCACCATCTACCAGTGTTCATTGTTATCTGGAGAGGTCCCAGAGGATTGGAGGCTTCCTGATGTGACTCCCATCTACAAGAAGGGCCATAAGGAGGACCAAGGGAACTACAGGCCAGTCAGCCTGACCTCGGTTCCAGGGAAAGTTATGGAGCAAATCATCTTGGGTGAGATCGCACGGCACTTGCATGGCATCCAGGGGGTCAGGCCCAGCCAGCACAGGTTCACAAAAGGCAGGTCGTGCTTGTCCAACGTCATCTCCTTCTATGATCGTGTGACCAGACTGGTAGGTGAGGGAAAGGCTGTTGATTTAGTCCACTTAGACTTCAGCAAAGCCTTTGACACAGTCTCCCACAGTATTCTCCTGGGGAAACTGGCTGCCCATGTCCTGGACAGGTATACTCTTCTCTGGGTAAAGAACTGGCTGGAGGGCCGTGCCCAGCAGGTTGTGGTTAATGGAGTTAAGTCCAGCAGACGTCCTGTTACAAGCGGTGTCCCCCAGGGGTCGGTACTGGGGCCTATCTTATTTAATATCTTTATTGATGACCTAGTTGAGGGAATCGAGTGTACCCTCAGTAAGTTTGCAGACGACACCAAGTTGAGAGGTAGTGTCGGTCTGCCTGAGGGTAGGGTGGCCCTTCATTGGGATCTGGATAGGCTGGACTGCTGAGCTGAGGCGAATGGGATGAGATTTAACAAGGCCAAGTGCCAGGTCCTGCACTTTGGCCACAACAACCCCATGCAGCACTATTGGCGTGGGGCAGAGGGGCTAGAAGACTGTGAAGAGGAAAGGGACCCGGGAGTTACTTTTCCTACTAGTACCTTCTATGCTGCTGTGCTTTGGATTTAGGATGAGAATAATGTTGACAACACGCTGATGTTTAAGTTGTTGCAGTGCAGTGCTTATACTAAGCCAAGGACTTTTCAGCTTCTCATACCACCCTGCCAGTGAGGGGCTGTGAGTGCACAAGAAGCTGGGAGGGGACAGAACCAGGACAGCTGACCCGAACTGGCCAAAGGGATATCCATACCATATGGCATCATGCTGAACAATATATATAGGGTGTCTGGCTGGGGGGGAGGAGGGAGCAGGGGCAACGACCACTGCTCGGGCATGGACTGGGCACTGGTCAGCAGGTAGTGAGCAATTGCATTGTGCATCATTTGCTTTTTACATTCTATTATTCTTATCATCATCCTTATTATTATTCTCCCTTCCTTTTTTGTGCTACTACACTGCCTTTGTAACAACCTTTGGTGGTTTTACTCGGGTGAGCAGCCGAGCTCCACCACGGCTGTTCTCTCACTCCCCCCTCCTCAAAGGGAAAAGGGGGGCAAATAGGACACAAAGGGCACAAGGGTTGAGATAAGGACAGGGAGATTGCTCAACAATTATCATGACAGGCAAAACAGACTCAGAGTAGGGAGATATGGGGTTCCATGTGCATCTGGAGAACACGGTGTGCGTCTTGGAGTTCAGGGATAGAGCTGAGTAGTTCCCGAATTACCCACACGGTGCCAGAATTACCCGAATGGCTTGGCGGGGGAGGGGTGACCACTGCTTGGGGGTGGGATGGGCATCAGTCAGAGTGTGTGGAGTAACAATTAACTTGTTCATCACTTGCTTTGCACGTTCTATTATTCTTATCATCATCATCACCATCATTCCCCCTTCCTTTTTTGTCCTACTAAACTGTCTTTATATCAAGCCACCAGCTTTTACTTTTTTTTTTTTCTTTTCCCAATTCTCTCCTCCATTCCACTGGGTTGGGTATTTAAAAGATGAGTGGATGTGGTGCTAGGGACATGGTTTAGTGGTGGACTTGACAGTGCTATGTTAATGGTTAGACTTGGTGATCTTAGAGGTCTTTTCAAACTTAAATGATTCAATGATTTAATCACAGAATGGTTGAGGTTGGAAGGGACCTCTGAAGATCATCTAGTCCAACCCCCTGCCAAGCAGGATCACCTAAAGCATTGCGCAGGATTGCATCCAGGTGGATTTTGAATATCTCCACAGAAGGAGACTCCACAACCTCTCTGGGCAACCTGTTCCAGTGCTCTGTGGCCCTCACAGTTGTGGTGTTTTTACCTTGGTAGGCAGCTGAACTCGACCACAACCACTCCCTCATTCCTCCTCCTTAGAAGAGAAGGGGAAGAAGAAAAGGAAAGAAATAACTCACGGGTTGAGATAAGGATAATTTAATTAAAGGAAAAGATAATTATTAGGGAAAAATATTATTAATTAAATAATTTAACTAAAGGGAAAAAAGGGAAAGGGGAAAAGGGGGAAAAAAAAAAAAAAACAAGCAAAGGCTGACTTCCCACAAACGAGCGATGCTTGACCACATCCTTGATGAGGACAGATGTTTTCATAAGAGCCCGCCCCTCCCCTCTTCTTTCATTTTCCACCTTTTATTGCTGAGTGTGACAAAAATATGGCATGGAATATCCCCTTGGTTGGCTTAGGTCAGCTGCCTTGGTGACGTTCCTTCCTCACCTCTTGCCCATCCCCATTCTGCTGGCTCTTGGGGGATTAGAGGGAGTCCTGATGCAGTGTCAGTACTGCTCAGCAGTAGACATGACAGTGGGGTGATACCAATACTCTTCTGGCTACACGTGCAGAGCACAGCACTGTATGGGCTGCTGCAGGGAAAGTTAACATCCCAGCCAGACCCAGTACAGCTGCCCAGGGGTACTGTGGAGTCTCCTTCTCTGGAGACATGCAAAACCCTCCTGGACACGTTCCTGTGTGACATGATCTAGGTGTTCCTGGTCTGGCAGGGGATTGGACTAGATGATCTTTCGAGGTCCCTTCCAATCCCTAAAATTCTGTGATTATGTGATTCTGTGTAATACCATCATGATTATACTGGCTATAGCCACAACTACACATTAAGACTTCTTAACAATGCACAGTCAATACTTTAACACCATATATACATAACAAACAAGCTGAATATCACTAACAATATCAATCCTATGGCTAGGATCTTGTCAATTCTTTAACATAATACTTACATATCAACAGTGATTGGCACCTTTATCACAAACAGATGGCCCAGCTTCGCCTCTACAAAAACCTCCTGTGTCCTGGGCCGCAAAGTTTGAGAAACCAAGTTGTGTTTTTGCAGTAGAACATGTTTTTGAAATAGAATGTGTTTTTGCAGTAGGAAACTAACCTTGTGTATTCAAAGATAGTTGTGTAGTTATAACAAAGGGAAATGCTAAGTAGGTAAGTGGACAGTAGAAGGCTTCGCTGTTCCAAAATAAGGAGGAAGACTGAGAAAAACAGGACGAGCAGTGTGAGAACAGTAAAAAACAAAAATCACAGGCTCTCTAATCATGAGAAAAGAGGGAAAAAGGAGAAATTAGAGGATTGATCAAATAAAATTGGACATATATGGTATAGAAAGGCTCTATGGAGCACTAGGGAGAAGGGAGAACAGTAGGCGCATGCACTATTATTGAAATAGACCCGGTAATTCCTTGCACTGACCAAGGTAAGACAAGCTTTAATGTATTGCCCTGGGGGGGGAGGAGGGAGGGGGAAGTCTGGGTGGCTCTTTTGTGGAGTTGTGAATGAGATGCACTTTTAGTGCGAAGTGAGTGTGGAGTCCTGATCCGCGGTTCCATAGTCCTGTGAGGGGTGCGGCTGGAGACGGACAAAGCAAAAGAGAAAAGGGCGAAAGAGAGTCTAAGGGAATTAGGAGCCTTTAGTTGTACGGTACCCCAGGCATGGTAAAGTGTTCAGCAGTACACTGTTCAGCAGTACACCTTTCTCCTTATCCTAGGTATAGGTGTGTGGTACCCCCATGAACAGTAAAGTCC